>NC_092052.1:104945957-105225957 GCF_003086295.3 Arachis hypogaea | reverse complement strand
GGTTCAGTTTCTAAACCATTTAAAATGGTTTAGTGCAATTTCAGTTCAGTTTATGAAAAAACTGAACCATGAACACCCCTACCCTTTAGGCCACCACCCCAAAACCGTGACCATAGACCCTTTTAGGCCACCCCCAAAACCGTGACCATAGACCCCTTTAGGTCACCCCCCAAAACCGTGACCAATGATCCTTTTAGGTCACCCTTTTTTGAAAAACCGTTACCATAACCCATTTTTTGTCACTGTAAAAAACCGTGACCATAGACCCCTTTAGGTCACCCCCAAACCCGTTACCATAGACCCTTTTAGGCCACCCCCAAAATCGTGACTATAGAACCCTTTAGGCCACCCCAAAACCGTGACCATAGACCTTTTAGGTCACCCTTTTTTGAAAAACCGTGACTATAGACCCTTTTTGGTCACTGTAAAAAATCGTGACCATAGACCCTTTTAGGCCACCTTTTTTTAAAAAACCGTGACCATAGGTACTCTATGGTCACCCTTTCCAAAAAGACCGTGACCATAGCTTTTTTTTTTTGTCACCCTAAAAAACCGTGACCATAGAGGGTCTATGGTCACGATTTTTTACCGTGACCAAAAAAACCGTGGCCATAGAGCCAAAATGTTGTAGTGTGTATTGAGAGTCTAGGATGTTGCCTAGCCAAATCAAGCTTATGTTGAAGTTTGATTTGTCCCAGATAGGATTATGTTGAGTCTTAGGGAACTGGTGTTTGAAACACTTAATTGAAAGTATAGTGAAAATTCACCAACATTGTGGTGAACACTGGATGTAGGTTGCATTGCACAGAGCAACTGAACCAGGATATATGCTGGTGCCATTTTCTTCTTCTCTACACTATTTTGTCTCTCTGCGATTTATGAGACAAAACTAAATTGTCTCCTGTACAATCCTTCATGCAGACAAACAAAAACAAAGTTTCATTTCTTGGTTTTAAGGGTTAATCAATCAACTTAAAAGAAGGCCATAGATTCAACCCCCTTTTTCTAGGCCATCAAGAACCTTCAAACAATATACTAGAAAGTGTTAAAATACAAACTCTTTATGCATACAATAGCATGAAACATAATAACAACCAAACCGAGAGTTTTCTACACAAGAATCTCTCATCCAAAACTAACATTATGATAGCAAAATAGAGTATTTAGCGTATTAAAAGTATTTCAAGTCTTTATCCTTGATCATCAAAATATAGTTTAAACTAAGACATTAAAAGCCTAATGTTATTTATTCAGTAGGTATCACTGATCACTTTTTTCTTGGATGCTTGAAACCAGGATTTGGAATGAACTGGAATATCCTTGATGCAGTACTTTTTACTGCCAGCTTCTATTGTTTAGCTGAGACCCCTCCAATTATTGTAGGTGATGGAATCGATGGTGGAATGTTCGACTGAATGGGGGTGGTTGATGTGGCCTAATAATAGGTTGCTTGGCTCTAGCACTAGGTGAAATTGGTGCTTGAAAATTGGCCTGACCTTGCGACGATGGTGATGTCATAGTTATCTGCATATAACAAGTAATAACTTTTTAGATTGTTAGATTATAACCCTCTGTATTAGAAGCACAACTTATTCACTATCTTTTAACTTACCACGTTAGGCATTAAACTCGAATTTGGTATTTCTGACAGAACCTTATGCGCATTAACATTCATTGATATGAGCTCTCCTTCTATGGGATGTAATCCAGACTTGAACTTAGAGGCAGAAGAATCAAACTAGTACATAGCTTTGTAATCATGATACCCCAACCCTTTGAATAGAGTTTTCAAATAAAAAAACACAGTAAGTCAATGTCTATTTCGAAAAATTTGTCCAATTTTCACCAATATACAACAACACACTCTTATTATCTCGTACAAAATGACCTCCATAGTGAAAAATGGAAACTGCAAAATACTCCATCTACAAACAGAATTAAAATAGAACAACATTAACAAAATCGAAACTACATACTCAAATATACTATTATTTGTTGCTTATAACTACTGAACATGATGTATTCTTCTAACAAAAATAAATCCATACAGACTAAACACCATTACAACTCACAAGTTTTTATTGTCACTAAACTCTAACCATCCAACATAATTAATGGATTAATCAAGTAAAGTATCATTATATTCTATAAATTACCTAACGAAAATTATGTACTCACCTACTACAATGTAAGTATATAGTGAAAATCTTGTTGCTATCGTGGCATCCACCACAACGCTTCGTGCGATTCAAAGACAACGAAAGTAATTGACGGCTGTGACGATGATGAACGGAGTCCTAACATTGACAGTGATGAGGTGATTTGAGAGATGAGGTTACAGGGGTATAGGGTTTCTATGTAAAATGGAGAGTGAATGATGGGGTTTGATATCTTTTTGAGAGGATGAAGACATATGGAGGAAAAAAAGAGGTGAGAATTGGGCATAATGTTTCATCCTATTTTGGATACGACGACGTTTTAATTAACAAGTCAGGGACTGTTTTATCCTCTTTGCACACGTGGACACTTAACGGCCACGTGTGCGAGTTAACGTACCAAGTTAGTAATCTTTATTGATGAGTTATGTCGAAAAATAGACTAGAGACTGAAATGTCTAGCTGATGAAAGAAAACGATGAGGATTGATCTGTGTATTAATTTTTTTGGGAGACTAAAATATCTATTTTTAAAATCTTTGGAGATCGAATGGACAATTACTCAAAAATAAATGAAACGTAATCGTTATGGATAATGGATAGTCCACACATTGTAATTCTAGAGTAACAAAAATTTGACAGAGTTGCCCTTGCCAAGACCAAAAACACAATAAAAGAATTGTTTTGAAAGAGTTAAAACTTAAAACTGAAAGAACTACTTTTGAAGATTATTCATAAACTTAAAATATACCTTTTTGAATATTTATATTCTTTCATACATAAAATTAATAAAGAGGCATGACGAAGCCCTAAAATACAGTAAATTAAAAAAAAAACATAATGTTATAGGAAGTTAACTTTTTCTAATCAATATTAGTCAATTGTTTTAAAATTATTTTGTTTATCTGAGATTCTAGACTCTAATTTATAAACTATTAAGCCTAAATTTTTAAATTATAAATCTTAAATTCTCTAAAAAATTCAAATTTTTAAAATTAAAAAAAGTTAGTTAATATTGTATAATTAAAAATTAATTTCTTATATTTTTTCAATGAGTAATGCTAGGAAGACAAAAAATACAATCAGAACTTGCCTTATTTAGCATTCATTAATTGTCGTAACAATTAATAAATATTAAATAAGGCAAGTTATGGCTATTTTTGGCTAATTTTCTTTGATTACCAAACATTTCCGTTTTTCAATATATATATATATATAAGTAACTAAAAGTGAGCATGTTTTATCGTAACTAGAAGTGACTAGCTGTACAAATATTTTTGCAGTTATTAATAATTAAAAGAAGAGTTTAAAGATATTATTAATATAATTTAATTTTAATATACTATCAATATAAAATAATTTTATACGTTTCTAATTATGTAATATCCCATCTATTTTAATAGCGAGAATAATTGTGAAAAGAACAAATTTGATTAAACGAACTAGTAATAGGTTTTAAATAAGGTGAAAGCTCAGGTAAAGTTGACTTCATGTGAAGTTGATATCTGAGAACAGTTAGATAATTCATCTAACTGTTCTCAGATATCAATTTTACATGAAGTCGACTGCACCTGAGTTTTAACTTTTAAATAAAACTCTTATTAATAACAGTCATTTAATCATGTTACAAGTGGCAGTTATCAAAGTTGTACCGATAAATTTTGTCTATTTTTTTTTCTGAATAAATAAAGTTGGTCTGTTTTACGTTACCTGTAATGTAATAAGCTGGAATCGTTCCCTGCTGTAACTACTGATAACCAGTTAAGTAGCTGGGAGAAAGATGAACATAGATCTAAAATATGTGTCTTTTGAAATAACTAACTAATAACCTAATTGTAAATCTAAATATCACTTCTTATAAGCAGTTCATTAACGATATATATACAGTATATACTGTAGCTTTACGAGGTACGTCACAAATATAATAATAGCGAAATTGCAACCTGGTGCCGGGGTCTTAAAGTATTGGAACTTTAGAACGGTAATAATGAGTATCACTTGCATGGCACATATACTATTTTTAAATAAAAAAGAATATAAATTAGTATTGCTAATTAGATTTTCACGAGAGAGAGAAATCACGTGGCACGGTAGCTGGAAAGAGACCCACGTCAACATCAAATACATCGTCATAGACTCCATCATTTAGAGTTTGAAACCGAAATTCGACAATGTTGTTCCAAACCAGCTCATCGGACCCATTCCCCTACAGTTCTCGAAAGATAATGCATCCAAATACGTACAACAATTCTCCCTTCGTTCAATTTTCCATGTTGGTTATCTGCGCCAAAAATCTCATCCTTTTAATTCTCATCAGAGTCTCAGAGTCACATGAGCTAGATGTTCAAATCAAATTCTCAATCATGCATTCAGTTTTGTCTGATCTTGCATTTGGACCTGTTAGAAGTGAGTGTTAAATAGTTATCAGGCCAGTTTTAAATTACCAAGATTGGAGTTTAGTATTGTTCCCTAATGAGATTATATTTACCTCTAATAGTCATGGTACATCAATTCGTAGATCAGGACATAAAGTTGCGGCAAATCTTCTTGTTCTAGATTGATATCTCCACGAGATAAAGGTGTACACGTACAAAATTTTGACATTCAAGTCGATAACAATATACAGGAAAAGTATAGAATTTTTTATAATATTTGAAAAAAAAAATAGAGAGAATTCGAATAAATTTGTACAAGATAAGTTTGATCTAAATTTCATCTTTTATGAGTTAACATACTTCACTCCAACAAAAATTATTTTCAGGAATAATAACATAATATTTATTATATGTCTTATTTAATTTAAATTTTTTTGACAATAATATATTTTCTGTTATTATTATATGTTATAATGATAATTATATACATTTTGTGATCGTTAAAAAGTCTTTATCAATAACTATATAATTGTTACTAAAATTTTTTAATGGCAAAACATAAATTGGCTATTATCTAATTGAAAAATACTACTTGTACAACAAAATTCAGCCTTTATTCAATCTTTAAATCTAATATTTTATTATTTTAATTTTTTAATTAATTATATTTCCTATTTTTAAGGAACTAATTTTATTTTAAATACTTATCACTGTAAAATTTGTAACCACTTGCAATATATTAATTTTTTGCAAACTAAACCATAAAACTCGTAACAACTTTTTGTGTACTAATTTTTAAAAAATAAGTGAAATTTTCAAAATCAATTAAACTCACTTCAATTATTTTTTTTATTCAAAACATTCAAAACTCATGTCAAAAATACATCTAAAATTAAATAAATAATATAAACACATTCAAAATTATGTATTAACACATCTAAATTATTCTCATTGTAGTTCTAAATTACATATTGAATACAGAAAAATTAAACTCAAATACACATCCAAAATTATAAGAATGCATTCTAAATATTTTATCAACACATCCAAAATTCATGTAAAAAAACTTATATATGTACATAAGAACATAATGAACAACACAAACACATCCAAAATTAAGTATTGACACATTCAAATTAGGTTAACATTACAACTCCCAAATCAAACATATGAGTGCAAAAAAAAAATTATAATCACAAATACATTAAAAAAAAACACAGACACTTCTAATATTATACATAAATTTAAAAAAAATAGAACTTTTTATTAAGCGAAAAAAAAGGATAACATATCTTCATGAATGAACTTAACCAAATTTTTTTAGAATTTTGCAAGCAGAAATACCAGAGACAACAGAAGGAGTGCGACGTGGGGGGAGAGACAAGGAGAAGCGCGGGAGAAGGGGGCGGTTATGCGTGGCGCGAGAGAGGAGACCAGGGACAGAGAGAAGCCCATCGATGGAGGAGGTGCGGGGGTGTACGCAGGGGAAGTGCGCGTCACGGGAAGAACGCGTCGCCGAAGGAGGAGATCGTCGCAGAGGAGTGCCCAATGCGGGAGAAGACGAAAATGGCCACAGACGAGGAGGGAGAGGCGATGCAGCTCTGGATCTTTACGGAGCAAAGATTTTACTAGTGATTTAAGATGGTTTAAGATTTATTTTAGAATTTTAAATTCGAAATTTTGAATTCTAACTAATTTGATTTTTGGATGTTTATTTAAATTGTAATATATTAATAATTAAATATATTAAATCTGAAACAAAAATTTAAAATTTAAATTTAAATTTTAGTTTTATTTAGTTTATATTTTAAATGTGTATTTAATTTTAAAAAGACATTAAATCTATTTATAATTTTTAGATGCGTTTATTTTTTTTTTTTAAATTATTGTAATAAAAAGCTGAATATTGTACAACTTTTAAAGGATACCTAGTTGAATTGTATCTAATTATCGATAAATATATTGGTCATTATTTTTATTCTCACTAAAAATAAAATAAATAATTACTAAAAAAAAATTTTCAACCACCCTGAAAAAAGGCACAATTTTAGACTTAATTTAAAAATTAGAGCATAATAAAAGTTGTATTAAAATTTGTAGATAATTGAAAAATACTAAACCGTTAACATTTTTTCTTATATTTTACATTAATTAATATTAAATAATTTCTCTCTTTTTTATATTAAAAATGTTGGTTAGTACCCTAACATTCATACTTATTTATAATATTAATGTACTAATAATAATATTGATACAATGTATGAGGGATCAGATGTTGAAGAGTCATCATCTTGAAAAGGCATCATCTCCATTGGCTCATTCTTCTTTGATTTAATCTACCCGTAACCAGATAGTTGATATCCTGATGATCACATGTGTGTCATGTGATATTCTAAAGAATATAATTATCCACTTCCTCGTACAAATGTTTTTCTAATCTTAAATAATGATGATAAGGTTTATTTACTTGAGTAATATGAGAGAATTCCAACGAGTCAGATTACCCATTTTAATTAAGATTTGAAATTAAAAAAAAAAAAAAGTCACTTGGATGAAATACAAATTATTTGAGGTCTGACAATAAACAAACACAAATAATATATCAGCTAGGACCGCGCGCAAGGAAAATCAAATAATAAACTGACGACGGTGTTCAATGCAATGGCATGCATATCTTCACCATGTGTTTTCAATCATTCTTTGGCCTTGCCTTGTCTGATCTGGAGCAATATATATATATATATATATATATATATATATATATATATATATATATATATATATATATATATATATATATATATATATATATATATATATATATATTAAATATTTGTTAGTAAAATTATTTATTATGTGACATACTTCTTTTGTTTTGAAATAATCATCTATGTTCATTTTTAAATTTATTGATAAATTAATAATACATGATTTCCTAAAAAATAAAAGAAATACTTATTTAAAAAAAGAGAATAATAATATGGCATTCATATTTCACCAAAACAGTTCCAATTTAAAAGATAAGTTCAATTAAATAACTAACTTTTTATATATTATCACTCAATTTTTTAAATTATAAAATTTAAATTTAAATTCTATAATCTGAATTTTAATCATAAATTTTAAATTCTTCAAAAATAAAGGTTAAAAAATTTATAATAAAAGTTAGTTCTCGAAATTTAACAATTGCAATTGCATCTACTTCCTAGAGGGACAGGAAAAATTAAAGAAAAAAAGTTTAAAAAAGGAAGGGTAAAGCGCATTAGCCGCTTCACGTTAAGGTCTTTCATTTGGACAGGTATGGATCATAATCATGAAGAATGGTGGTTGTGGATTCCTCTCTGCATCGAGTTCTGCAAACTAGGTTAAGAGTGTTGCAAGTCCCTAGCTAGTTCCCAAGTGTAGCCGTGTAGGTAATACTACTATTGCTCTTATTACATAGGTTTGGTTTGGCCTCACAAATTAAATTAAATTGCTTTGATATTGTACTCCCACTAGTCAATCGAATCTGCATATTTAATAGCCTTAATGAGCATACTTTATAGATCAATGTTTTTCCATTATTAATCTTCCGTGTTCCAAAAGTAAAACTTTGATGCCAGAGAAACGATAAAAGGTAAACATCCTTTGTTACCCTTTTCGTTTTATGTCGTGCTTGCTTTACATTTATACCTTGGACATGCCCCACTCTGTTAGTTAGGACGAAATAGAAGAAAATATATAATTTACAGTCCCCACCATAATAACCATTGTCCCAAACCCTTTACAAAAATAAAAATGCTTTTCCATAAAGAAATAAAAAGTTGACGCTACCTATAAGGCAGCAAAGGAGGGCCAGGAGCAAAGCGCATGTATCTTTTTTCATCTTTTTGAAAGGTTAAAAGTTGAAGCAAAGCAGGAAAGTTAATTCTTCTGTATCTTCCTAAAGTCAAAATTATTGTTAGGGTAGAACTGAACATGTTATTAAATAACTAAAAAATGATTGTACGTTGAAATAAGCTATCAATGAAAAGAGGCTAATTCTATAGTATCTACCGCTTTATGTTTAATTTTTGTTTAATTTATTTTTTATATTAAATTTTAAATATTTTAAAATTATTTATTTTTATAATTTTTAAATTAAATAATAATTCCTAACCTTTTTTAACATATTAGATATCACTCTTTAAATATCATAATAATCACCATGAAAAGAATTCAATATCTTTATTAACCGGAGATCATTTGTTACTTCTACATACACTAATTTGGAAATAGCATAATGAAAGATCTAATTTCAAAGGAAAAAAAAATAACGCATAATATGGTTAATATACTCAAATGATCCTTTTACTAATTTATTTATTTGCATATTATGATCTTAATAATTTAACTTACACAAAATCTTTACAGGTTTTTAAGTGAGTTGAAAATGAAGAGTTAAATCAAAAATTACTTTTAAAACTTAATAAATAAATAGTGTAGAATTCTAGTTTTAAAAAATTATTTGTGATTTTATCTCGTCTGATAGTGTTAAAAAAATGTAAAGAATAGAGAACGAATAGAGTAAGACTACGATATATTTTGATTTGGCTATGAAGTATAATGTAATTTATATCCAATTTTTACTATAATAATGATAAAATTTTTACTATAACAAATATAAATTATAAACACCAATTTTAAAAAACTGATATTCTTGTAAACCATTTAAGTTATACTAAACTTAGTAACTCATATAGGTGCTAAACTGCTAACCCAATTTAGTTAAAAAAAACTAAGTGCATTCTAACTCATTAGCACACTTTTAAAATTAAAATACTTAAACAAAAATTAAAATGACTTTTGTATGCACTATTTTCTTTATTTTCTGTATCTGTCAAAGTAAATTTAAATTTAAAAAAAAAATATGAACATACTCAAAAATAATGAGTCAAACATTGTTGCCTTCTTCTTTGATAGAAATCTTAATATATAGAGCTTGATTGCTTTTTTAATGTTAGAATATTCTTAATTTGATCAAACTAGCCATTGCGTCTTTAATGCTCTTAATTGTTGACATTGAAAGGAGAATCTTTTCTTTTTTTTGTTTTAATAATATGCAGGAGCTATCCAATTACTCATAAGCTTGATTCTTAGAGCATTTCTTGTTAAATTGTGTAATCTCTTTCCAAACTTGACTTAATATGATATTCATATTAATGTTGATAATTTGCACAATTCCATCTTGCTTGATTAGTCATACTTAATTGATTCCTATAATGTTAATCATAATAAATTAATTATACTAAAAAATAATTAATTATATTTATCATCACAAAATATTAAAATAATTTTTTACTCAACAACGTACAACAACATTCGGCACATCAGTTAAGCAAAATAACATCAATAGCAACATACACTAAAAGAAAAATATTAAGTACCGTCAAATTTACGTCAGAAACAATTGAATGATATAAAATTTACTGGTAAATATTTACTGTCAAATTTATTTTGTCTGACAGTAATTATTGTTGGAATTTCTGACAGACCACCTGCTCGAAAAATTAATTGGTTACTGGGGAATTTTTTTGACAGTAATATTAACGACAAAAATATGTTATTCCATGTCATATTACTGTCAGATTATTCCGTCAGTAATGACATTTTTTTTTAAAATTGAATAAATTGTCAATTTAAATTTTTTTACACAGTTAGTGGTCAATTCATAAATAATGAAGAATTTTTATTTAAAATAAAAGTCAAGTACATCAAATAAATATATGAAACAATAAAACAAAAATCTAATATCTACAGATTTAGGTAGTCGTCGTTAGTCCCATGGTGCTGAGTCGACGGTGCAGAAGGTGGTGACGATGTCCGCGTGCCACAAGCAGGGTCGATGCCAGCGGTGCGCATATATATGAGCTTGGTACACCTCCATATGAGCCTCCATATGCTACATCCGCTCCCGCAACTCTCTAAACTCTTGCCTAAGCTAATCCGTAGAAGTCATGCGGGTGAGGATCTCCTGATACCTCTCCCCATAATCGTTAAGCTTCTGAACCTACTGGTGAAGGCTGCGCTGGAGCTCTTGCACCTGGAGCCTCAAATTTATGCCTTTCTCTCGATAGACGGCTCGACTGGTGGCGGATGTAAGACCCCAAATTTTTGGAAATTAAATAATAAATTATTTATGATTTATTTTATTTATTTGAGAACATATTTTCAAAGATTTTTATATTAATCAATTACTTTTTTATTATTGATTTAAAGCTTTAGTGATTGAAAAAAAAAAGAGGAATTCATATGCTTTAATGTGAATAATTAGATTTTGAACTTTATTTTATAATTAAAAAAATTAATTTAATTATTTCTAATTTTTGAATTAGAGTATTTCTTTCAAAATAATTTATAAATTTATGAATAAATAATATTTCTTTTAAAGATAAGTTTATTGAATTAAAAATTAGTTTTGGATTATTTTATTACCCTTAAATTTATTAAAAAATACTTATACTAGCGTAGCCCTTTTTCCCCAAACAAAATCCTAAGTCCTTAAAACATATCATCCTAACTCTAATATTCACTAACAGCCGCCACTTATGCCCCAAACCCCCACAAACAACGAAAGAAGAAAGAAAGGGAAAGAAAAACGAAGGGACACGGGGAGGAAGAGAGAGCTGAGGAAGAAAATGGGGAGGGAAAGGAGACGGCGCCAGCGTGGGGCTGGGAGCCGCCGCCGCTGTCGTACACCAAAGGAAGAGAGAGAGATCGACCAAAGAAAGGAAGACAAAGGGAGAAGGGAGCGCGCGATGGAGAAGAAGGAAATTCTGCTCGTGCCGCCGCCACTGGATATTTGGTCATTGCCACCGAGCGTCGCTGAGGGAGGAAGGGCACAAGCTGGAGGAGCCATCGCACTTTGCCACTACCAGTTCCGTCGCGAGTTTTTCTGCTATTGGAAGGGAGTCCGACCGCCCTCATCGCTGGAGACTCTCCACCGAGCTTCTACTGTCGTCGCACCATAATCGCCGTCGCCATCGCCGTCGTCCATTGCCGCCGTCGCATCGCCATTGGAGAAAAGGGGGGAGAAGAAAACGCGGGCCAGTGGCTCAGGGGGAGAAGTTTCTGCCGTTTGTGCCTCTTGCCGCCGCCGCTGTCAATATGTCCACCGCTGTCGTTGCCGCAGGGGAGGACAAGAGAGAGGGTCGTGTGGATGGTGATCACCGCAAAGCTGTCGCTGTTGTTGCTATTTCTCGCCGCTGTTCTGTCACTGAAAAACACAGTCGGAGCTACTGGCGCTCTGTTGGCTTATTCCTCTTCAGCCGCAGTAAGTTGTTCTTGACTTGAAAATCCTTACCGCTAGTGAATATGTGTTCTGTTATGAGTTTGGTGAAGACTCTGAAGTTTTGGTAAAATAGGTTTGAGTTGCGGTTTTTGCATGTCGCGTTTAGATTTGTTGTGGTTGCTGCGAAAGTGGTTTGGAGCCGTGGTTGTGGCTACCACTATTACGGGCTGAGAAATAGGGGGTTTGACCCATTTGCTTTTGTGAATTTCAACGAGTTGAGGTAGGAGTTTTTCTTAAAACTTATTTTCTATTATGAAATTGTTATAAATAGATTTGATGTGAAAAATATATTTCTGTGATTATGTGAGTCTTGTGGATGTGATTGTTTGCTTGATGGAATTATTGGTAGGAGGTAGTATCGTCACCATGGACGGAGGCACGTATTTGGAGTTAGGAACCATGATGAACGGCTGATCCACTAAACCTGCAACCTGTGGCGTCACCGGCGTGGTCAGAGTAGAGGGAGAGGATCCAAAAGACCCGGGTCGGAAGAAATCCTCTCTCTACCTGAACCACGACTACAACCACGACCAGCAGTCTGATCCGCAGCATATCTGCCTATTGACGTGTCTGCAAATATCAAATTATCAAACAATTTCAACAACAATTGCTCAGCAAAACAGTCATCAATGTAGCAATGAACACATTTAGACAATTTCAAACACTTCAACAATTCAAAACCTAATGTATTGAATCTAACCTAACTTAATCAACCCAAATACACTAAGATTAGAAAACTAACCCTGAACTAACTTTGAAACTGATTCAAAATTGAAAGTGAAATTCTAATCAAATCTAAACTAAATTAAACTAAAATTAAACGATCAGTAAACAATCTCAGCAACAATTTCTTAGAAAAATAGTCATCAACGCAACAATTAATACAATTAGATAATACCAAACACTTCAACAATTCAAGACTTGATGTATTGAATCTAACCTAACTTAATCAACTTAAATATACTAAGATTAGAAAACTAACTCTAAACTAACTTTGAAATTGATTTAAAATTAAAATTAAAATTCTAACCAAACCTAAACTAAATTAAAATATAATTAAACAATTAGCAAATGATCTCAATAGTAATTTCTCAGCAAAACAGTCATCAACACAGAAAATAACAAAATTAGTGAATTTTGAACACTACAACAATTCAAAACCTAATGTAATGAATCTAACCTAAATTAATCAATCTAAATTACAAACCTTAAACAAATTCAAATTACAAACCCAAAAATCACAATAGCATGCTTAATTACCTATAAACCAAGAGAAATTCTAATAAAAAAAAATTCTAATTTTACTCTAAATCAACCTAATAGAAAAAAGTAGTTTAACTAAACCAAATTACTAACGAAAAATTAAAATCTAATCAAAGCATAATAAATTTAAAATAGAGAAGATTAAATTGAAAATTGAAAAAATTTCAAAATCAACCTCATAGCAATAAGAGTGGAGCAATGGTAGAGGTGGAGGTTGTGGCGGTGGAAGTGGCTCGCCGGAGTGCGCCTTGGCGGAGAGAGCGATGGACGTCACGATGGTGGAGGCTTGGCTCACGGTGGAGATTCTACTTCCCCAAATCAACGTGGAAAGTTGAGCGCGACCGGCGGTGGAGGTTCTGGCGAGCTGAGAATAGTGGAGCGACGGGAGGGGGTAGAGAACCGGCAGTGAAGGTGGAGGCGGTGATGAGAGAGAGGGGGTAGAGATGAAGAGAGAGAAAGGAAAATTTGAAATGGAGGAGACGAAGGTTTCCATTATCATTTAGGGCACCATTACCGTCGAAAAAATTCGACGGTAATGTTTTTCGTGTGCCGAAAACGCAGCGTTTCACTAAACAAGGTTACTGTCGGATTCACTCGCCGGTAAATCCGACGGTAGTGGGGCGCGCCAGAATTTCTTTTTTTCCTGCCAAATATTACTGTCGGCGTTACCGTCGGAACATTAATTCCGACGATAATATTTTACTATTACAAAGTTATAGCCAAATCCGACGTTAAATTCGACGGCAAACTCGTCGCTAACATCCAACATTAAATCCAACGGTACTCAACGTTTTTCTTGTAGTGATAGTAACAACGATTCTATTAACCATAATAATAATAACAACAAAAAGACTTGGTTTGGTAAAGTTTTTCAAAGAGGCATTTGTACTTTTCAAAAGTACACAAATACCTTATTTTGCATTTGGTAAATAAAAAAGCTCACGTCCTTGTGTTTGCCACTTTTAAAAGGTAAGGGTGCTTTTAAAAGTATCTAAGAAAAACTTTTTAAAGTTGACTTGTACTTATTAAAATTAAAAATTCTAATATAATCTTATACATTAATTAATATCTAAATTTAAGTTTTACATTAATATTTATTATAGTATTTTTTTATTTTAAAAATTATTTTACTAAACGCATTTGTTGTTGTTTGTGCTTATTAAAAACTATTTTTAATTTAATTATCAAATACTTATGCTACAATTTTTGAAAAACTAACTTTTAAACATTAAATTTTATAAGTTACTTTTAAAAAATAAAAACTTTACCAAACTAAGCAAAGACAACGACTACAACCAACAAGAAAATTATAAAGATCACAACAACAATAATAATAATGAGAACAATAATCTATATCCAAACATTTAGATATACAATACATAACAGAAAATTTTTTATTGTTATTGTATAAACACATCAATTTCACAGTAAACTAAAAATTTTACATTCATTTTTGAACTTTTATAATTAAAATTTTTAATTCTAATTTTTAAAATAGTAAAAATTAAATAAAAAAAATTAGACTACATATACAATGGTAAAAACATAATTTTAGAGGTGTTCGGTAGGTCGGGTACCGGACGGTTCGGGTTAGAACCCTGAGGTCAACGCTTCGGATGGTGGAGAAGCTCGTCTGGTCGTGGTTCCCTGGTCCCGGGTGAGCGAGGTCCCGAGCACTTCGTATGGAGAGGGGGGTGCCACCTGCAAAGACACTCCGACGCCCTTGTCAGAATATGTGCAGGCGGAGAGGAAATGGTGTGTGAAAGTGACGTACCTTGGGGGGAGAGCCAATCTCCCCCTTATATACATGTCAGTGGTGGGCCCTTCCAGTGGGCAGGCCCATACCCTCAAAGGTGTTGTCCCACGGCTGTGTGCAAGCCGTACGGGACGCGTGTCCGGGTCGGGTGGAGGAAGCATTACTGGGCCGGCGAGAACTCGGGTCGGGTTGACCCGCGTGAGTTTGGGCCAGGCCGTAACAGTGCCCCCGACGCGTCAGCGATGGCCGTGGGGGCCATTGGTGGCGCGTGATGTTTGCACTCGTGCGTTGTCGTTGGGTCGGCTGATCGTGGGAGGGACGCGTCTGTTGTGCGTGTGTCTCTTGATCTGCTGTGGCATCTGTTTGCCGTTTCGTTCTCCGCGCTGGGCATTTAATGCTCATAATGATTTGAAAAAACCCGTGCGCAAAGACCATCTTGCCCCTGCTTCCTTTCGTGCTTTTGGGGGTGGTTTTTAAACAGTTTTCTCCCTATCCACCTCCCACTCTCACTATTTCCAACTCCCTCTCTCCCTAACATCCAAAGCCTCCTGTGCAAACTCCCTCTTGCTTCAACTTTCAGTCCCAGTTTCCTTCATCTTTCCAGGTAATCTTCTGGTTTCTTTCCTCTGGTATCTGTGTTGTGTCTTGTTGTTGTGCGATTGCTGTTTGCGTTTGTTGCATGGCTAGTTTATTTTTGTTGAGAGGTTTTTCAGTGCTGGGGTAGGTGAGTTAGGGAAGGGGTACCATTCCAGGATAGGCTTTTTTGGGTGGTTTGTGAGGTAGGCGTAGTTTTTAGCCGTATCTGGTCATGATTGAGTTGAAAAGGTGTATTTTCTGAGTTTTTTCGGGCTCCCGACCTCATAGACTAACGGAGTGGTACCCCGCTGTAGGTATGCCTCGCGTTGTCTCCCAGTCTTCCGGATCTGCTGCGGCTTACGACCCGTATGCTTGGGTGACTGACGATATAAGGAGTTCACCCAACCAGATGGGTTTGGAGGAATTGACGGAATTCCGGCAAGCCGGCTACTTGTGTGGGGGTACTGACGAAGAGGCCAACTACGAGGCCATTGTCCCTGCTCCTCATGAGCGTATTTATGAGCTCAATTTTCATTCCCCCCGCGTCCCCGATTGGATCTGGTTTTATAAGTCCATGTTCACGCAAGTTGGCGTTCGGATACCGTTCTCCGAGTTTCAAATGGCGCTGCTGAACCGGATATCCGTCCCCCCGTCTCAACTTCATCCGAACAGCTGGGCTTCGATCCGCTGTTTCGAGATGGTCTGCGAGTACTTGGAGTTGCCGGCGTCGGTGGACGTTTTTCTCTTTTATTTCAACCTTACCAACCCTTCCAAACAGGGGAAGGCGAGAAAAGGATTTCTTTCTTTTCGTGCTGCCCAGGGTAGGAAGATTTTTAGCCTTTTTGAGGACTCCTACCATGGTTTTAAGGATAAGTATTTCAAGGTTCGTCCCGTCAAAGGTCGTCACCCCTTCTGGTTGTCGTTAGAGGGGGAGCGTCTCATCCAGACTTACTGGAGCTTTGGCGCGGGGTCGAATCCTTTTGTTAAAGTGTCGTACAAAAGGTTGTCGGCTGTAGATAAGCGGATAGCGAACGTCCTTCTTGCTATCTTTGAAAAGAACCCCGTGAACCCCCATCTTCTTATGGGTGAACGGGAGGCCGCCAGGAGCTATATTCGTGAGTTGTTTTCCTTGTTTGCCTATGTTTGTCATTGTTTTTTCTCTTTCCGATCTAACGACTAGTCGTGCTTGTTGTTTGTTGTAGTGGAAATGTCTGCCACCGTGACCGGTCTTGAGAATCTGATGAAGACCTTTTTTGAGGTAAGTGATGACGAGAATGCCGAAGAGAAGGACGTCGGCAAGTCGGAGGGTCCTTCAGGGGAGAAAGAGGGTCAGGCTTCTCCTGTCCGGGAAACCGAAACGTCGGGAAAACAGGCCGCAGGGGGTCAGGCTTCTCCTGTCCATGAGGAAGGGGGCGCTGACGGGCACGTGACTCTCACCCCTCATCCGGATAGTGACGTGGAGCTTATCCACACTCCCAAGAAGCGAAAGATGTCTTCCAGCCCGGAAGGGGCCCTTACCGTAATGGAGAGGAATTTTGATGCTTCCAAGTTCATTGACTCCCAACTGATACCCGGGACAGAGGAGCATTTTCATGCAACCGAGCTGTCCGGGCAGGCGAGGTGGATGTATCGCACCTTGCTTCGTGGGGCCGTGATAGCTCGGAAGGCCGAGTTTGAGTTATCCGGTATGGAGGCGCTTCGGAGGAAGCTTGAGTCTTCTGTTAAGGCGAACAATGACTTTAAGGCTCAAGTTGAACTCCTCCAGGGTCAGCTGTCCGAGATGGGGGGAAAGCTCAATGCTGCTGAGGAGAAGTCGTCGTTTGTTGCGGAGAGGTTGAAGGCGTCCGATGAGACCGTGGCCCGGCTTCTTGAGCGTGAGATGACATTGGAAGGTCAACTGAACGCCGCTCAGGGTCGGGTTGTCGCCTTGGAAAAGGAGCGGGAGCAGGCCGTCTCGGAGGCGAAGGCCGCTAAGGCAGAGGCCGTTGAGCTTAAGAAGAAGCTTAAGGTGGCCAAGGAGCAAGGGAAGAATGCCATCTTGATGACCGAAGATGCCCTGAAGGCTCAGCTGAAGATTGCTACTCCTGATTTCGAGACGTCGTCAATTGGTGTTTTCAAGACTATCCAGGACGGGAAAATTGTTGATATGCCGAGGAAATGAAGTCTCGTAACTTAGGATATTTTGTAATGCATTTGCTGAACAACCTGTTGATACTTTGTCGTTTTGTTTGCCTTGAACAATTTACTTGTCCGTTCCGTATTTTGACGCTTTATAAGTTATCGTCGTTTGATTGCTATGATTTTTGCTTGTTTCATTATTTTGTCATGTTGCCGTTATCGTGTTACCGTTTATTCTGGGCGGGCTTATTTCTTGTGCCCGTCTCGCCGTTTTCGCATTTGGCAGCAGTTCGGACCGATTCGGTCGCGTAGTCGTCGAATTGGTTGAGGCCTATGAGCCGTCTGGCTCCCGGGGTGATCAATCCCGGGGTGCCGTTTTAGGTTTTGGTCGCGAGGAACAGATATGAAGTAAGAAAGTTTTAACAAGTAAAAAATTTGAACAAGTGAAAATTACTCGTCAGTTGGGTAAGTATTTGACAAAGTAAGTAAACAAGATGAATTAACATGTGGACGGGGCAAATACTAACTATCTGGCTAGGCTCCCTGGTCGGTGAGCCGGTGGGTCAGGAGTAGAACCTCTTTAGGTTACCTGCGTTCCATGTTCTGGGTATTTCCTTGCCGTCAAGTTTTTCGAGTTTGTAAGCGCCCTTGCCGAGTACCTCCCTTACCCTGTAGGGACCTTCCCAATTTACCGCCAGCTTGCCTTCCCCTGGGGTCGGGACACTGATGTCGTTGCGTCGCAGCACGAGGTCCCTTTCTTCGAAGTCTCGTTTGAGGACTTTTGCGTTGTAACGCAGGGCTATTCTTTGTTTCAGCGCCGTTTCTGTTAGGTGAGCCATCTCCCTTGTTTCCTCGATCAAGTCTTTCTCGACCGCTTCGCTCATGCCCGCGAGTAATAGTCGGGGGCTTGGTTCGCCGATTTCGACTGGTATCACCGCGTCGACCCCGTATGTTAGGCGAAAGGGGGTTTCCCCCGTGGCGCTTTGCTCGGTTGTCCGGTAGGACCATAAGACGGAGGGGAGTTCGTCAGCCCAGTTTCCCTTCTTACTGTCTAGGCGCTTCTTTAGACCAAGAAGGATGACTTTGTTTGCGGCCTCTACCTGCCCGTTTGTTTGGGGGTGTTCTATTGAGGAGAACTTTTGCTTTATCCCCAGGCCAGAGAGGAATTCCATGAACTTCTTGTCGGTGAACTGGGTCCCATTGTCCGAGATAACGACCTCTGGTATGCCGAAACGGGTTATCACCTGCCTCCACATGAACTTCCGGCAGTTGGAGGACGATATCGTGGCCAGCGGTTCAGCCTCTACCCATTTGGTATAGTAGTCAATGGCTACAATGAGGTATTTGACTTGTCCTGGGCCTACCGGGAAGGGTCCCAAGAGGTCGACTCCCCATTGTGCAAAAGGTCGTGTAGTCGTTAGCGAACTTATCTCGGAAGCCGGTGCCTTGTGGAAGTTGGCGTTTTGTTGACACTTCGTGCATTTTCTGACGAATTCCTTTGAGTCCTTCATCATTGTTGGCCAGTAGTATCCTGCTCGGATGAGCTTCCTTGCTAGGGCTTTGCCCCCGATGTGGTGTTCGCAACACCCTTCGTGGACTTCTCTAAGCACGTAGTCCGTTTGGTCAGGGTGCAAATACTTCAATAGGGGCTGGCTGAGTCCCTTTTTGAATAGTTGTCCCTGTATGATTGCATATCTGGCCGCCTCCCTTCTTAAAGCTTTGGCTGCCTTCTCATCTTCAGGCAACTTGCCGAGTTCCAGGAAGTTGGTAATGGGGTCCAGCCATGAGGGGCTCGACTCCGTCAGGTGGAGGGCGACCGTGGGTTCCTTCACCATGCCCTGGATGAGCGACCGGTTACCCGATCCTGGCTTTGTGCTCGCAAGCTTCGACAAAAGGTCTGCTCGCGTGTTCTTTTCTCTTGGAACGTGCTGGATAATGACCTCCTGGAACTGGCTTGTCATTTGCTTAACCTTTTCCAAGTACTTTTGGAGGAGGGGGTCCCGGGCTTGGTAGCTTCCGTTTATCTGCGAGGTGACGACTTGGGAGTCGCTGCATACTTCGACCCTCGTCGCCCCGACTTCCCGAGCCAGCATTAGTCCGCCTAGGAGAGCCTCATATTCTGCTTGGTTGTTCGACACGGGGAATTCGAACTTGGTCGATTGCTCATAGATGACCCCTGCTGGGCTTTCCAAGATGACCCCTGCTCCTCCGGACGTTTGGTTGGAGGCTCCGTCCACATGAAGCCTCCACCGTGTGCCCGTTTCCTCGGGAGGGTCACCCGTTACCTCCACCAAGAAGTCTGCCATTGCCTGGGCCTTGATTGCGTGTCGAGGCTCATACTGTAGGTCATATTGTGAGAGTTCGATGGCCCAGGTCATCATCCTACCAGCCAAATCAGGTTTTTGCAGTATTTGCCGAATCGCCTGATCTGTCCTCACAACTATACGGTGACTCTGGAAGTATTGTCTTAACCTTCGGGAGGATACTAGGAGCGCCAGCGCCAGTCTTTCCAGTTTGCTATACCTCAGCTCTGGTCCCTGGAGTGCCCTGCTCACGAAGTAGACGGGCTGTTGTGTCCTTGCTTCTTCTGTAACGAGGACCGCGGCAAGCGCTTCCTCGGTTACTGATAGGTAGAGGTAGAGCGGTTCTCCGGCTCTGGGTTTCCCGAGGACTGGTGGTGCCGCCAAGATTTGCTTGAAATGGTTGAATGCCTCTTCGCACGCTGGTGTCCATTCGAACGTCATTCCCTTTCTCATTAAATTGAAGAAACGTAGGGCCCTTGCTGCCGATGCGCCGAGGAAACGGGACAAAGCTGTCAATCTCCCAGCAAGTCTCTGGACGTCTTTGATGCAACCCGGACTCTTCATTTGAAGGACCGCTTGGCATTTTTCGGGATTGGCTTCCACTCCTCTTTGAGTGATCATGAAGCCCAGGAACTTTCCGGCCTCCATGGCGAACGCGCATTTGAGCGGATTAAGCCTCATGCCGTGTTGTCGTAGGGATGAGAAAACGTCGTTAAGGTCGCTCAGGAGATCGTCAGGTCGGGCGGTCTTTGCGAGTATGTCATCTACATAGACTTCCACTGTTTTGCCCAGGAGTTCGCTGAATATCTTATTCATCAACCTTTGGTATGTGGCTCCTGCATTTTTTAGACCAAATGGCATTACCTTGTAACAATAGATGCCCCCTGGCGTTATGAACGCCGTTTTTTCCTCGTCGGGTCGGTGCATCGGTATCTGATTGTACCCTGAGTAGGCGTCCATGAAACTCAGATATCTGTACCCTGCCGCTGCGTCGATGAGTGCATCAATATTAGGTAGGGGGTAGCAGTCCTTGGGACAAGCCTTGTTGAGGTCAGAGTAGTCTACGCACATTCTCCACCTCCTGTTGTGTTTTTTAACCAGAACCACATTCGACAACCAAGTCGAGTAATCCAATTCCCGGATGAATCCCGCTTCTAAGAGGCTGGCCGTTTGCTTGGCTACCTCGTCCGCCCTTTCCTGCGACATTTTCCTCCTTCTCTGGGCCACTGGTTTGGCCCCTGCCTTTACGGCCAGGTGGTGCGACATGAGCTGGGGGTCTATCCCTGGCATGTCGGCAGGCGTCCAGGCAAAGAGGTCGGCATTAGCCCTGATCATCTCCATCAAAGGCTCCTTTATTTCGTGCGGGAGGTTTCTGTTTATGAATGTGAATTTATCGTCCTCCTCGCCGACTCTGAACTTTTCCAAGTCTCCTTCTGGCTCTGGTCTGGGTTTGTCGTCTACCCTGGCGTCCAAGTCGGCCAGGAAAACCCCTGACGCTTCCTTGGATTTTTTTTTGAGAGAAAGGCTGGCGTGGTCGCAAGCGACCGCCGTTTCCAAGTCGCCCCGGAGGGATCCCACGGATCCGTCATCGGTGATGAACTTCATCATCAGTAGTTTTGTACTGATAGCTGCCCCCAGGTCGTTAATGGTCTTTCTCCCCAGGATGATGTTATAAGCCGTCGAATATCGTAATATTACAAAGTCCGCCATGATTGTCCTCCGTCTTTGCCCTTGTCCCACAGAGGTCGGGAGTGTGATGATTCCATCTGGCTTGATGAAGTGGTCTCCTAACCCTACCACACCGTGCTGGTGGGTCGTCAGGTTGGAATCTCTCAATCCCAGGGCATCGAAAACGTTTCGGAACATGATGTTTGAGTCTGCCCCCGTGTCTACCAGGATTCGTTTGACGAGGCCAGTTCCGACCCTAGCCGTGATGACCATGGGCGGACTTTCCGGCACCTCGTCAAACCATTGGTCCTCCGGGCCGAAAGAGATAGGTGGGAGACCCTTAAGACTTCTAACAGGTGGGGTGGAGACCGCTAGGACCTTGGCATCTTTCTTCTGCGCCGATTTCGACCTCGGGGCGGTATTCCTGGCCGTCACCACGTTTACCACCGTGAGACCGTGGTCGTCACCCTCTGGTTCCTGTCGTCGTCTTGTTGGTCGGGATCTGTCTTCGTTGTCGTTGTCCCGGTTGCGTCTTCTTGGTTCCCTTATAAGGTGGGAGAAGTCGGCGAGTTTGCCGTCCCTGATAGCTTGTTCGAGGGCATCCTTTAGGTCAAAGCAGTCTTGGGTCTTGTGCCCGTAACCCTTGCGATACTCGCAGTAGAGGTTCTTGTTTCCTCCCGTCCTGTCCTTCAGTGGTCGGGGCTTCGACAGTATCCCCTTTTCTGCTATCTGTTGGTAAACTTCAGTGATCGATGCCGTGAGGGGGGTATAGTTGGTGAACTTCCCAACTCGGGGGAACGGTTTGGGTGGTTTACTCGGACCGCCGTCCCTGGCGTGTTCCTTTGGTCTTTCTCTGGCTTCGAAGTGCCGGGATTGGTTGTAGGCGGGCTGCCGTTTATTGGCAGCCACAACCCGGCTGACTTCCTCGTCATTAATGTATTCTTTGGCCACGCACTGGATCTCTTGCATTGTCCAGACGGGCTTTGTGGTGAGGTGTTTCCTGAAGTCCTCATTCGAGAGTCCGTTCGTCAGACACAAACTTGCCACTGAGTCCGTCAGACCGTCAATTTCCAAGCACTCGTCATTAAAACGGTCCAGGTACTTCCTGGTTGGCTCTCCGGGTCTCTGTGTTACCCCCAGCAGATTAATTGGGTGTTTGGCTTTGACAATCCTGGTTGTGAACTGAGCCAAGAAGGCGTGGCTGATGTCGGAAAATTGGGTCACCGAGCCTTGCGGGAGGTTGTTAAACCACCGTATTGCGGGGCCCGCTAAGGTGACTGGGAAGGCGCGGCATCTGACCTCATCTCCCACCCCTTCTAGGTTCATCCTGGCCTCAAAGGCCGTCAAGTGTTCCAGGGGGTCTTGCGTTCCGTCATATTTCATGTCTGTCGGTTTGTCGAAGTGTTTTGGTAGTCGGACCTCGAGTATAGAGCGGTGGAAAGGGGTCGCTCCTATTATGACGGGTCCTCGGGCAGTTCTTCTCGACTCATTGTTCTCGCGGTGGGCTTCCTCGTCGCCCCTGTTCGACGCGCGCCGCCTTTCGTGTCGGGCGTAGATGATGGGGTCGCGACTTCTCCTCCTGGGGCGTACTCGCCCCCCAGTGCTCTCTGACTCGTACTGGGGGCTCGGCGTGCGCCTCGAGCGGCTCCTCGAGCGGGAACGGGTGGGACTCCGTTCTGGGGAGCGTTGGTCGCGCTCTCTTTCTGCTAGCCTGCGCTCTAAGTCCTGCATTCTATGGCGTAGTTCTTGCATTATCCTGGCGTGGTTATCACCCGTCCCCCCCGAAGGGGCGTCTCTCGTGAGTCTGTGCCGCATCCCTCGGGGGCGACCGTTGCTATTGTTGGGATTCCGTCGCGCCGGCGCCTCCTCCGAGCACGGGAGGCGCTACCTCGGAACCTGTCCCAGTCTGGACCAGCACGAAGTCCATGAACGTTGTCCCCACAGATGGCGCCAATGTTCGGTAGGTCGGGTACTGGACGGTTCGGGTTAGGACCCTGAGGTCAACGCTTCGGATGGTGGAGAAGCTCGTCTGGTCGTGGTTCCCTGGTCCCGGGTGAGCGAGGTCCCGAGCACTTCGTATGGAGAGGGGGGTGCCACCTGCAAAGACACTCCGACGCCCTTGTCAGAATATGTGCAGGCGGAGAGGAAATGGTGTGTGAAAGTGACGTACCTTGGGGGGAGAGCCAGTCTCCCCCTTATATACATGTCAGTGGTGGGCCCTTCCAGTGGGCAGGCCCATACCCTCAAAGGTGTTGTCCCACGGCTGTGTGCAAGCCGTACGGGACGCGTGTCCGGGTCGGGTGGAGGGTGCATTACTGGGCCGGCGAGAACTCGGGTCGGGTTAACCCGCGTGAGTTTGGGCCAGGCCGTAACAAGAGGTTACTCATTCGATTGTTAAATCTTAACATGATATTTTTGTGTTCCATAAAAAAAATATTATATTTTTTTAAAATTATAAACGAGTATCTAAATTTCAGGTTTTATTTATCCAGCAAAATTATTAACTAGATTTTTATTTTCTATTTTTAAAAATTGAAATTAGAAACTTAACTAAAAATGTTGAAAAATAAAATAAAATAAAAAATAAAAAACCTTACATTATTGTTGTCGTTGCTCTATTATTGTCGTTGTGGTTAACTTGTTTTATAATAAGAAAGAAAAATTGTATTTTACCCCACAAAAATAGAAGAGATGAATTTATTTTAATATATTAAACTAAAAGAGACATAAATAAATAATTATTTAAAAAAATCTTGATTAATTTTGATCGTTTAATTAATATATATATATATATATATATATTTTCAAATTATGGTTGGAGTGCTTTATTTCCAAACTAATGTAAAATAGTTTATTGTCAAATATTAAACCCAATATATTATAATCTAAAAAGACTGAATATTACCACTATATAATGAATAATATCACTTTTAATTCAAATAAAATTCTGTTATAAATATATTTTTGTATTGAAGTAATATCATCAAAATAAGAAGTATAATAAACTGAATAGAAAAATTTAAGAACAACAAAATTTATTATTTTTAGCTAATATTTTTAATAATTAGTTTAATTCTTTTAGTCTAAAATTTAATAATATTATTTTAACTCATATTTTTAAACCTTGTTGATTATTTACTGATAAAAAATAATAAATTATGAACCGTTGACCCTAATTTAAATTTCATCAAAATGTACGAAAGGACTGATTAAGCTTGGTTATCATTACTTTACTTAGCTTTTTGAGAACTTTCACTTTTTCGCTATGTCTAGACCAAGAGGAAATGAAAAGAAAGAAATTATAGAAAGAAAAAATGGTAAGAAAATAAATTTTTACCTTCTTGTTTGGATGACATAAACAGTAGCAGAGAAGAGAAAATTCAGCCTGGGTTCCACAATTTTTTTTTTTTTCGCTTGGTATACTCAATAAAGTTATATATGTAATTTTACATATTTTAAATTTTTTCTGTTTTTAATATTTTTTTTCTAAACCCAAACACACAAAAAGAAAATATATTTGTCTACTAATTTTCTCTTCTCTCTATTTTCTTTCTTTCATTTCCTTTTCACAGCCAAACAAAGTATTCGTTGGATTGTGAATATTGCATTAGGGTTTTGCTCACACTAAACGTTTTTTAATACCGTAATTAACTTGGACTAATAAAAACTACAGTTATATCATTATATTTAGCTAAAATCAGTGAGACAGATGACATAATTACAGGCTATATATATATTTCTTTCACAGCCTTAAATGATGAACTAAAACGCATTAAACATAGAAATAGAAGGTAAGTATCTAGTTTTAGTTGCAGCACATGTTTATGTAAGGGGAAAATAAAGCTTCATTGCAATACAAATTAAAGTTGGTACAATTTTCCATTGCACCAATAATTGTAATTCAGCATCAATGCAAGCCAACTGGTCGCACATCAAAAGATTAATATGTTAATTAAATTTGTAGTTTTTTCCCTTTCCGAATTCTTAAAAATAAAAACTCCTATAGTCTAATCAAACCGACTTTATCAATAAAACGGAGAGGTCAGGGGACACGTATTAACATATTTACCTTATTACCATATAAACAGATATAGATATTAATTAGATACAAATAGCATATACACAGATCTTCAGCTGGTATAACAAAAGCATGTTTTTTACATTAACTTTCAGAAAAATTTTAGAAGTTTAATTTTACATTAACAAAAAAATTAGAAGTTTAATTCACTATAATTAGAATCATTGATGAATAAAATGTAGATCATCCGTTTATTTGTTTATCCCATATTTCAAATAATAACATTGTAAACTTCTAATTTTTTTGTTATTATTTAAGTTATTATTTAAAATGAATAATTATTTGACATTACTCTTACAATAAAGTAAAAATTATTGGAGAGAAAATTCGTATACTTTAACCATTGCATTAAAAAAAAGTCACATAAGTTTTTCTTCTTTTAGTATAAAGGAAAGAAGATTTGAAAAAAGAAAAAAAAATTGTTTATTAATATTTCTTAAAAAATACATAATAATCTATTTTAAATAATAATTTAATTATAAATTAATTTTATTATGATTTATTTAAGTATAATTAATAATTAAATAATTAAATTAAATATAATAATTTATTTTAAATAATAATTTAATTATAAATTAATTCTATTATAATTTATTTAGATATAATTAATAATTAAATTAAGATATCATTTAATTAAAAATTAATATATTATAAAAAAATAAATTACATATTATTTTAAAGAGTATCGATATATAGAACTTATCTCATCTTTTTCCACTTTTATTCTCTTCTCGTCCAGGCTCTTCCGGCCTTCTTTTTCAACCTGCCTCTTCTACTGCTACTGATCCATCACCCATCCTCCTATTCAACATTGCAACCTGCCCCCTCCACCTCTTCCACAATCCCAATCAACCGACGCATATATATAGTCACCACCATTACTTTGAGCATCCTTGTACTTGACTGATCTTGGTGTCCCAAGCGAAGCTCGGAGTAGTTGTGGCGCTCGAAGGTCCAAAAACAATAAGGACGGAAAGGGAGGCTCCAAATCTCTTTGGTCTTGGGGCACTTGTCCTTCACATTCACGTGCTCCCTTAACTTCTTTCCCTCCTTTTCTTTGGATCCTCCATCATCTTCAATACAAGTGCTCACAAATTTCATTATGAATCCCCTCTCTCATTACTCCAAGTTAGTCAATCAATCAATCAAATGAATTAACAACACATATAAGTCCTAAATTACTATGCAAATCGAGTAATCAAACCATATCAATAATTAAATGCAAAGAATTTAAAAGGAAACTAGAATTTTTCGATAAAATATTAAATTACCAGTAAATTATTACATTTCTACCTGCAATGTTTAAAATATTGACAAGTATACCATGAAAAAACAAAATTGATGTTGTAGTCATCAAAGATGGACTCTAATACAATTAATATAAAACTTGAGGTATAATTGAGTTTACCTAAAATTGATAGATAAAAACAGTTAAAAAATTTGACTAAATTTTGATTTAACGTTTCTTAATTATTAATTTCACCCGTATACCTCATCCCAAATTTCCACCTCTTCAGCAACACGCCACCCCCACCTTCCTTCACAATCAGTTTCTGCAGTCGTTGTCACAACCGAAGAGTAAGATGGCGACCCACTCCCATACCAGGGAAGGCCAACATACTGGTCGTCGTGCTCCTACACGGAAGCGGAGACGCAAAGGAGCCACTGGATATTACCAATGGAATTATCGAGCTGAAGGCGATGGCGAGGATGATGGTATAGAACCTCTTGATGACGAGGGTGAGAGCTTTGTTGAAGACATGCTCGATTATCTCGTCGACGATGCAGCGCGTGGGGAGCTCATACAAGTGGTTGCTGTTTAATTTTTGCGGCCTGGCTAAGGAGTGCAACAAGCTTCTTTGTCTTAGCCTTGAGTTTTTGGATTGTAATATAATTATTATTCTGTAGATTTTATATGATTATGTTATGTTTATATCTACATTTAAGAAAATAGATTTAACACTATGAATGCTTGATGATATTGGTGCTGTGAATTTGGTGGATAATGTTGCTGACTTTCATTGTTGGGAAGAGTTGGAGTCTTGGTAAGATAGATGGTGGTGGTAGAGGAGAGGTGGAATTAAAGTTATAGTTGAGTACTTAGAGTTAGGTTAGATTATACTAGCTAGGAGAGAAAGTTACAAATTTTAGATAGTTTTTTTAATTGAAATTCATTTTTTATAGGTATAAATATAATATTAAATTTTATGTATTTTTATAAATAAATTTATTAATATTTGGAATATTGTAAGAAGAAATAGTAAATTATTCTTAAATTACAAAATAAAGAGGATCAAGCCGTACAAGATGAGAGGTAATAGACAAAGAGTAGAAGAGAGCTAGGGAGGAGGCCAGGATACCGATGGTTGTGTGGCATAAGAGAAGAAGAGAATGAAGTTGGACAAAAAAAGTTATAAAGAAGGATATAATAGGAATAAAAACTATTTATTTGAATAGAACGGTAAAATTGATTTATGTTTTAAAATATTAGTAGTAAAATTGAAATATATTAAATATTAAGTATTCTTAAAAAATAAATTTACCCAAGGGTGGAGTAGTGTTGAGTGTTGACTATATATAGATGGAGAGTTAGATGCAATGCAATAAATAAGACAGGTAAAAATGGGTTGGTATCATAAATGGATGTATGTGTAAAATTGAATAACGACATACATGGTAATTATTTGTGTGGGAGTTTGTTGTTGTTGTTGTTGTGGTGATTATAAGTATATCGGGGTTTGGTGTCTAATTAAAAGAGCGTGGGTTTGTGCCTTGTGGGCGTGATGAGTGCGACGTATCGGATGACAAAAGGGAAGATTTCATATATCTCTCAGAATTTATTCAACGTGGAAAAAGCTACTAATGATCTGAGGAGAGAAAAGTGTCTTGTGTATGTGAATGCTACCTAGTAAAAATATTATAGATAATAAATATATATATAATTAATAATATTTATATTTGTAAGAGAGTGTGAATTATTTTTTTAATTTTTTTTTGGTGACTAAATTATTTTTTTAATTTAATTGATATAATTAATTATCTTTTTTTATTTAATTAAATTAAAAGTTAATTTTAAATTTAATATAAATTAAATTCTAAAAATTTTTTCCTCTACATTTATAATTCTATAATTTTCTTCTCCTAAATAAAAATTTTAAATTCTTATAATTTTAAAAAATCTTAAACTACCTTAACACATTTTATAAAAAATAAAAATATATTAAATTTAATCGATTTCTATTTATTGAAAATTAAAAACATTTAAAATTATTGGTTTATGACTTACAAAATAAAATAAATAATAATAAAATTAGCACCAATTTTATTAATTATGGATATTATATATATAAAATTATAAATATTATACGTGTAAAAATATGGATGTTAAATTAGAGAATTTAACCACTATTATACAACTCGTATTTTACATATAAATTAGGGCAAAAAACAGAAATAAGCCAAGGGAGAAAATAATTTACGTCAATCAGCCAAAACGAAAATTGCTTCATGAATCCACCAATGCACGTTTATATGTAGTTCGAACCAGCTAAATTCGAACTCCATTTCTACATAATTCGAACCAGCTAAGTTCGAATTATACACAAACACACGCACATACTAATTCAAACCAGCTTGGTTCGAATTACACACATAGTAATTCATGGTATAATTCGAATTATACTGTTAAAAAATTAATAATTTATTAAAAAAATTTTATTAAAAATTTTATTAAAAAAATTAATAATTTAAAAATTAAAAAATATATATTTTATTTCATACGTTAAAAAAAACTAACAAAATATTTAATTATGAGACTTCTTTAAAATATTAATGAGTTATCAATTCGAATTCCATACAATACTTTTCTGTCCATTTTTAATAGCTCATGAATATTTTTTAATAAATTTTTTAATAAATTTTTTTAATAATTTTTCTTAAATTATACTACAAAAAATATTTTATCCTATGCAAAAAAAAAATGGCTTAAAAAATGTTAGGAGTACTATAAAAATTTGTAATGTTCTAATAACTTAGGTAAATACATGCATGTACTCAAATTTTAAATAAAATACTCTATATAGTCAATAATAATTTAGAAATGAAAGAAAATATTTTATTCCATACAAAATAATTAAAAAATATATTTTATTCTATACAAAATAATTTTAAAAAATAGCTTAAAAGATGTTATGAGTACTATAAAAGTTTGTAATATTCTAGTGATTTAGGTAAATACATGATAAAAATATTTTTTCTTTAATTTCTAAATTATTAGTGACTATGTGAAGTATTTCTTTAATGTCCTAAGTCATTAGGACATTACAAATTTTTATAGTACTTCTAATATTTTTTAAGCCATTTTTTAAATTATTTTATATAGAATAAAATATTTTTTTGTGGTATAATTTAAATAAATTTATTAAAAAATATTCATGATAATTTTTTAATAAAATTATTTAAATTATATGGTGAGATATTACATGATTCGAATTACGCATCGAATCACTCTGATTCAAATTATATGGTGAGCAATTCAAATTCTATACAATACTCTTCTGCTCATTCTTGATAGTTCATGAATATTTTTTAATAAATTTATTTAAATTATACCACAAAAAAAGTATTTTATTCTATACAAAATAATTTAAAAAATAGCTTAAAAAATGTTAGAAGTACTATAAAAATTTGTAATGTCCTAATGACTTAGGACATTAAAGAAATACTCCACATAGTTAATAATAATTTAGAAATTAAAGAAAAAATATTTTTATCATGTATTTACCTAAATCACTAGAATATTATAAACTTTTATAGTACTCATAACATCTTTTAAGCCATTTTTTAAAATTATTTTGTATAGAATAAAATTTATTTTTTAATTATTTTGTATGGAATAAAATATTTTCTTTCATTTCTAAATTATTATTGACTATGTAGAGTATTTTATTTAAAATTTGAGTACATGCATGTATTTACCTAAGTTATTAGAACATTACAAATTTTTATAGTACTCCTAACATTTTTTAAGCCATTTTTTTAATAAGTTTTGCATAGGATAAAATATTTTTTGTAGTATAATTTAAAAGAAATTATTAAAAAAATTTATTAAAAAATATTCATGAGCTATTAAAAATGGACACAAAAGTATTGTATGGAATTCGAATTGATAGCTCATTAATATTTGAAAGAAGTCTCGTAATTAAATATTTTGTTAGCTTTTTTTTAACGTATGAAATAAAATATATATTTTTTTAATTTTTAAATTATTAATTTTTTAACAGCATAATTCGAATTATACCATCAATTATTGTGTGTGTAATTCGAACCAAACTGGTTTCAAATTAGTGTGTGCGTGTGTTTGTGTATAATTCAAACATTGCTGGTTCGAATCATATAGAAATGGAGTTCGAATTTAGCTGGTTCGAACTACATATAAACGTGCATTGGTGGATTTATGAAGCAGTTTTCGTTTTGGCTGATTTACGTAAATTATTTTCTCCCTTGGCTTATTTTTGTTTTTTGTCCTTATTATAAAATAAAAAATAAAAAATAAAAAATAAATATAAATAAAAATTAAAAAATAAAATTTTAAAAATAATTATTAACTCGTCATATTAAAATCAATAAATAAGCATACATATGCATAGTAAATAAAAAATATTAAAATTATGATCGTTTGGTGTACATGTAAGATAATTTGAAATATATAAAAGACACATAATTTAAAATTTGATAATATTAATTGTAAAAGCTCCTTAATTATAGATATTATATATATAAAATTATAAATGTTATGAGTTAAAATTATGAATGTTATTAATACAAAATTCTAGATGTTATTTATACCTTACCTAACTATAAATATTATGTGTATAAATTTATGGATATTATTATGAATAAATTTGTCAATTAAATAAATTAATTTAAGTATTTGATATTTTTTTTAAATTTAATTATAGTAAAATTTAAAAATACATGTGAATCAAAATAAATCATTTCACTTTGAAAAACATAAAACAAATTTTTAAATTATCAAAGACGGTTACTTTGATTTAAATGTATAATGTCTTTAAAAAAATATTAAAACATTTTGAATCATAATTTATTAGTACATATGTGAAATACTTTAAAATATATAATAAAATATAATTTAAAATTAAATAATATTAATTATAAAAATATATCAATTATGAGAATTATGTATATGAATATCTAGATGTTATATTACAAATAAAAAAATATACTTTTATTATTATAATGTAAATTAAATAATATAAATATAAATTATGTGTATTCATTTAATAAAAATGTAAATTGATAAACGTATGTATATTATTTAGTATATGTAATTAATATTTTTATATACAATAAATATTATAATAAAAAAATAAGCACATAAAAAGATAATAATTAAATTTTGTTCATCTCGTTAAATAAAATTAAAAATAGAAGATTTTTTACTGATTCTAGTTCTCTAAGTTTGGTTCCAAACTTTTTCCTTAATATAATTATTATTGAACACATGTTTGACCGTTCTCTTTGAAGGAGGCCACGGCACTTTGCTATGTCTATTTGTCTAATCATCTTGTGTTAGGTCAAAGTGATGAACAGAGAATACCTTGGATTCTTGGCTAAGTGGAAGGTAGGTCCTTTCAACGGAATCAAAGTGTGGCTTCGATTTGGGGGTGGGGGGAGGTGTGGGTTGGGTGGGGGAGCCTCCATAATATATATATATATATATATATATATATATATATATATATATATATATATATATATAATAAAAATGAATTAAATAATATATAAATATTTGTATATAGATATATTAGTAATTAATTTTGGTATATATATATGAAAGAGGTTATTTACACATAAACATACATGTAAACAATAATTGTGTTGAATTATATATGGTTACTATACTTTTTGTTTGAAATGTTTTTGACATGTATAATTCACATCCACGGTTAAAATAATTAATTGGAAATTATTTTGATAAAGATGTTTAAAATGTATTTTTTTAAAGATATTTTTTTATTAATTAAAATTATATAATTGATTAAATTATATTATTTTTGATAAAATTAGATCAGATAAATTAATTTGGACAAAAAATTAGTAAACCAAACCTTAAATCGATATAAATTAATATTTTTTTTTATTGAAAATGACTATAATAATCTTATAGTAGAAAATGACTAAAATATTCTTATTAAATATATTTTTAAATTTTGAAAACCTTAAATTCTAACCCTATAACCGTACAGAGAAAAGAAAAGGATTAAAATTTAGGATTCTCAATAAATATATATATATATATATATATATATATATTAAAAATATTTTAGTCATTTTTTATAATAGGGGATATTGTAATTATTTTTTATAAAAAAATATTAATTTAGACCGGTTCAAGATGTAATTTATCGATTTTTTGGCCAAATCAATTTATTTTAGTCTAATTTTAATAAAAATAATACAGTTTAATGATTTAATGTATTAAATTTTAATTATTTAAAAATATCTTAAAAAAAAAAACATTTTAAGAATCTTTTATCTAAGTGGCTCCCTAATTAAAATACTAGTATTTTCAGTACACTTAAAATTCTTCCTAATATATAATCCGCCCTTTTTAGCTTTTATAGCAATATGGATTTTTCTAGCACTCATTATTAAGATTTTTAAAGTGAAGCATTGTTTATGTAGTTAAAAATAAACAAATATAAACATGTAACAAAAGGAAGATAGAAAAGTTTAAGTTATATTAAATTATTTAAAGTTTCAAAAGTTTTCAATATCTTAGAAATGTTTAAAAAGTAGCTTTAAAACTCTAGATGACATTATTAAACGATGTAAATAGATGTCTCGTTTTTTTACATTTATTTATAACTACTGAACATTCCTTGTGTTTTTAAAATAAATATATGCTTTTAAAATTTGATTTTTCACAGATAAGTAAATTAATATTATATTTTTTTACTATTCTTAAAATTTGAATTCAGAATCATTTATTAAGAGAATAATTAACGACGAACTTATCATCTTATCTACTTCCTATATTTATTATGATTACATATGTATGTTTAATAATTAAAAGAATGACTTAACTAAAAAGTCCTCTAAAGACACATTAATTAAGAGAATGAATGAGAAAAATTTTGAACCTTTTTAATATATTGAATGTATAAAGCTTTAAAAATCTAGCCTTTAATTTACATTTACCATAAAAAGCAAGACACACAATTATAAGATGACATTTCAAATAATAGAAGCTAGTATGATTATACATTATACATGTACCCGTATTCGTATTTGGCTAAAGAAGTATAAAATAAAATAAATTATGATACACTTAAATAGTGTATTACCACCTAATAATTTGTGCCAAGACACGCTATGAGTCTCTCTCATATTTATTGTGAGGCTCACAGTGGCATCTTAAATAGGGTAGGAATGTGGTTACCCTTGTTGCCAAAAACTTCCAATCTGAATCTTCCACTTTGTCTATGTGCTGCGGCTGCACTAGCTAGGTGTGAACGACGACTATAGTCCTTCCTTCATTATTCAAGTATATACCAAGCTTGATTGTGTTTGTTCACGTTGGGCTTAACAAAGCGTTGCTTACAGAGTTTATTGGCATTCTGTCCACCTCCTCCGATCTTCATTCTTTTTGACATCAAAATTCTTGGGAGGTGGACATACTGCCAACAGAGTTCTGTTAGCTTCTCTTTGTAAAAACTCTTCGTGATATATACATGTATTTTTATATTTATCTCCGATATCCTTCCTTCCCTTAATTAAGGTAAAGTAAAGTTTATATATATCTACATGCCATCCATAACCACTATTCCTTTTTTCTTTTTGTCTCTAGTATCTCCTATAGAGTAACACTATGGGTTTATAATTATTCTTTTTGCCTAAAATTACTTTTAGTACGATTCGGGTGGTATTATTATTATTATTATTATTTTGTTCTTCTTCATGTGTACTCATGCTTTTGCTTTGATCTTTCTCAGTATTCTTCAGTTTGCTTTAAAAATTTGATGTGGGTTTAGATGATGTATGCAAAGGGTATAATAACCCTTAATTTAACCAGAAGCTGCTTCTGGATTTGGAAAAACCTTGTAATATATGCTAGTATTTGATGTCTCTTTTTGAAACCCTATAGGCTTCTATCTACATATTCTCTCTCTACTATTTTCGTGATTCTTTCTTATCTAATCTCCTTTGTGTACAATTTTCAGTTGATACTTGTTCTGTGATTTGGTTTTAGGGTTTCAAGAAGGTAATGATGATGATATCGATTACATCTCTCCCTTGGAGAGGGGTTGAATGTTTTTCTGTTTCTCTTTCATCATAACCAAATGAAGTTTCATGGTTTGGATCTGCACTTTAATTTTTGCATATGTAGCTCAAGTTTTTTTTTTTTAAATAATTCCCTTACATGAAAGTAGTAGATTTCAGTTTGTGACGGGTTCATGCACGATTGCCACAGATTGTGTCACTATAAATTTGTAATTTAAAAATATGGTTGAGTTAGTCTAGTTTTTTTTTATTGAAAAATCAGTTAAAATCTATTTAAAAAAAAAATTGATCTGATATTCAAAATCTTTTTTAACAGGGAATGAGAATGGCCGAATGGATTGTACTTAGTAGTTAGCATTAATTTAAGGGGTGACCTTTCCATTTACCTAATAAGTTTATACGCTACTCCACTACTTCCCTCTGAATGTAAGTGTAGCCTCATCATTAGGATCTGACATTTATCTCTTATTTTCAATGCAACACAACCAACCACTCTCTTCCCGTGGCGCGTGCATGCTCTTTGCTTAATTTTCATTAATTTTCATATGAATATGAGGGAACAGCTAGTAGCTAGCTAGTAAGTATAGTCACGGTCTATTAACAATTATTTGCATTATATTTTGCAGTAATAATCCTGATATATGTTGTACTAGTCAAAATCTCTTTAATTTGGTTCAAGTGTACGTACAAACCCCACCACACAGAGTGCAAAGGAATTAAGCCTATCTTAGAGGCTTATATTAATTCTGGGGGGACCATTCTATTGTCTTTATTGTAGCCATAAGGCACAGATTTGTTTTGACTCTGAAGTTGTAGACCTTCCCTTACCTTTCTTTTGCACACAGCGAAATTAGCAAACTTGCAACTACCTCATTTACTATTGAAAAATCTCACAGCGAAATAATGTGGTAGAAAAAGAAAAGGAAAATAGAATAAGAAAAAAAAAAGAGAAAATAGGAGTAGTACTACTTGAAAGTTGAAAACCCCAAATTGATACATGTGAACCTTATTACCCTTCCATGTGTTCACAAATTTTGATGGGTCTTAATTTCATAGTAGCCTTTGAACTTTGAAGATGCCAAATTAAATAAGTAGATATAGCTAACTAGCTAGGCATTTATCCAACAAAGTGGACCAAGGAAAGAATGAAATTTTGCATGTAGTTACAGTATATTATCCATTCTCGTTCCACCCTGATGTAATCATTAGTCTAAGTCCTTTTTTCTTGAGTGTTTGGCTTTGGACATTGGTGGTAATGATGAAGCTCCCACATTACAGTCAAACAAAACAACCTTTTGCCACAAACCTATAACATGAAATGAAGCATTGAGGACGAATGGGTGGATGCATGCTTTCCTTAGGATATTTTGGATATTTAATATATAGTTAATGATGCTGCTTTTTTTTGTTCATTATTTCAATTTTTTAATTTTTTTTTAGAACCTGTGTTTTAATTTCCTTATTTATATATAAAAAGAAAAGTTATGCATAGGAATGGATGTATGATGATCACTATGCATATTGCAAAATTAGAATCTTATCGTCAAAATTACCTCAAGAAAAGGAACTAATTAATATCCAAGTTTCATGGGAATTAATTATGCATAAAGGAATGGATGTATATCACTGTGCGTAAGTACATTACAAGAAAATAGGTATGTGGCCATGCTTTTTTTTTTACTATGTTTTTATAATTTTATATTTTCTTTTTTTATTCTTTTATAATTTTATTAGAATGGCCATAGGTTCATATATTTGATTGGAATGGAATTAGAAAAATGTGATCTTTTACTTTAATTAGCAATTGAGGTCTTTTCTTATATTTTTCTTTTACTTATACAGTGAGTACTTAATTTTTTTTTTAGAATCAATAATAGATCCAAAAAATTTTAATAGTAAAAGTAAAAATATATTAAAATAAATTTTGTTAAATATTAATATATATAAATAATATGGAGATATAGAAATTAAAAATTGTTAATCCACAACTTTCTTTTCTAAAATAAATTTCATTACATATCATTTCTAAGAAAATGTAATTTTTTGTTATTTTCAATACTTGAACTCAAAATCTCTTACTTAAATGATAAATATTTTTCTATTTCGAGTTCCTAATTAATTGTATTTTTATAATTTTTACACATTTAATAAATAAAAGAACTAATCAATATACAAATTAAACCTATTAATACATTAGAACTTTTAATTTGAAACTAGAATTATACTGTATATAAGTACCCAAAAAACTAGACTTATATATATAAAAAGTATATTGATATAAAGTAATGAAAACTCAAACTATTACTCATTGCAATTTCAAACTATTGATTGTCTTTCACTCCATTAAAAAGTTCATTTGTTATAATATTTATAACAAAAAAAAACCTTTTTTAACAAAATAACAGTTACAAATAAGATTATTTAAAATTAAAATAAATAATATTAATTAATGAATAGATAAGTAATATTCTTTCTTATAATTAGATCATCATTAGTCAGTAAAAGACTCCTTGTTAAACTTATTTTAAATTCTTTTACTTCTTATAAGGTCTATCAACTTTACGTTTTACTAGTATTCAAAATTTTTACCGAAACAACATTTTAGTTTTTACAATTTACAAAACATAAGATACATAATTTGATTTTACTTAAAAAAAATAAAATAATATTTTAGTCTTTAATATTTAAGTTAAATTCTAATTTTATCTCTAACGTTTAAAATATTTTATTTTTATTTCAAACGTTTTATTTCGTCTTATTTTAGTCTTCTAGTCAAAACTATAAAAAAAATTTCTCCAAAACCCTTTCTTCCATTGTGATTTAATTTTTTTATAGATAGCGACAAAAATCGTAACTATAGTTGTCGCAATATTTGTTGAGTGATTTGAAAGCAAAAGTGACAGAATAATAAGAGAATAAAGAAAATAAGAATAGAAAAAAAAGTCTTTTTTGAGAAGAAAAAAATTTAATTTTGATTAAAAAATTAAAATAAGATAGAATAAAACGTTCGGAATGAAAATAAGATATTTTAAACATAAAATTATGACTTGTCTAAATGCTAGAGGCTAAAATAATACTTTACAAACAAAATTAAAAAACTTAGCATTATTTTTATTGGCTTTTAAATAATTCTATAAGCTAATTACAAACATATTTGTGAGGTCAAAAATATTATGTATACATACAAAAATAATTAATTAATTATTATAAATTTGTATATATATTATTCATGTTAATTTATTTTTTTAACTAAATAATCAGTAACCAGAATAATTAAATTTATTATAATAAAATAATCTATTTTTTTTATACTAGTGGAATACTTTTTTTTATAAAATATCAAATAGTATTTCTATACATAATAACAAATTGTTTGCATATACGTTGGGTTGCATGATGGTTGTGAAACTCTGTTAAAAAAATAAAAAATAAAAAAAGGCACGTCATTCAGTGCAGCTCGGTCAAAAAAGACATGGCTGGGAAAAGAGCTACTTGAACAAGGACAAGTTAATAACTTCAATCCAATAAAACTTTTTAAAGAAATAAACAGTTGCATGTCTACATGCACAGCCCAAACTTCATGTCCATATATATTTCATCCGCCAAATTTAGACCTTCTGTAATTTTTATTATTATGTCTGAATGGTTAAAAGTATTGAAATATCATATTCTAAAAAGGATACCAACATATGTGAACATCTTCCTATACTATATAGCATAATATTGCTTGTGAATATGTTAATAGATTTTGCATTTATACTTTACTTACATCATTAACATTAACCTTTTATAAGTTTCTGATTCTGATTTTACTTGTCATGTATTGCTAGGGATTGCATCCACTGCACCACGTGAATTAGAAAGATGTACGATAACTATATCTTGAATGACTTGCACAACCGATATCATATTGATTAATTTTTGTAGTATATAGTTTGTGTTCTTGTATGGATACCTGAAGGGAGAACTCGGTCTTTAGGAATCGATGCCGAATTGTTATTTTTGGTGCCGACCTTTGAACTTTGTGGTAATCCGAGCTTTACTCCAAGAGGATGTCCAATCATGTAGAGCTTTGAGCAAGAAACAGGGGAGTGCACCTGCAAAGGCACTCCGAAATTTAAGTCAGTATTGAGAATTCAATGTATCTTTTGAAGATAAAATATCATATCTTTATAGGTGAGATAAAATAGGTCGGTTACGTTTCTATTGATCATCTGAATTAAAGAGCAATTAATAGGTTTTAATATGTGATAATGTCTGGTCGGACGTTTTTATTCCAGGATGTAGTCCGTTGAGTCTGATTGTAACGTATAACGCCGAGTTATAACGTAAAGTGTCGAGTTATAGTGCATAATGCCGAGTTATTATATATAATGCCGAATTATGACATCGGATTTGTAACGGTCATATCATAGCCCCAAGCTTAGCCTGACTATATTTTGATAAAGCAGGTTGAGCTTTTTTAGTTATAACTCGGCGATTTGAGTTATAGGTATGGAGCCCCCAGATCAACTTATTTTATTAAAATAATGAATAATTTGAATTTCAGACGTGATTTGAAGTTAACTTGTATTGGAAAGTGTAGTAGTCTTGTCATTGATTGTGCCTTTGATTTTTCCAATGTAATTTTAAACCGTTGATTTAATAAATGCAACGGTTAGGTTTTTTCATGGAATTGAATAGTTAATTTGAATAGTTGTTGAGATGATTTTGATAAAAGTGAATTGGTTGGGCGAGAATATTGAGTTAGTTCACCGTTGTTTGGTGATTTGATTGAGTTTGATTGCGCATGTGTAAACGATGCGACTTTGTGGTGCGGTTATTTTACAACCACACTTACTAACCGGCAAGTGCACCGGGTCGTACCAAGTAATACCTTACGTGAGTAAGGGTCGATGTCACGAGGATTGATGGACTAAGCAACAATAGTATTTGATAGGCTTAGTTAGACAAACAAAAATTGGTATTGAGATGCAGTATAAAAGAGATTAAACAATATAAAAAATATTGAAGAAGGGCAAGTAATTAAGTTGGGAATAATATATGGAGAAGGCAGTTAAGGCTTTAGAGTTATCTATTTTCTGGATTGACTTTTCTTATTAACTATTTTAATTATGCAAGATTTAATTCATGGCAAACTATTTATGACTAGACCCTAATTCCTTAGACCTTCCTAGTCTCCTCTAAAATTTATCAACTGCCAATTCTTTGATCAATTAATTCCAATTAGAGGGTGATGATTGAATCCTAGTTTATATGCCACAAAAACTCTAATTATCCAAGAGGTAAAAGGATTATATGTCACGTATCCTATTAATTTCAGATAATTAAAATTTAGGAGAAATAGTTTTCAAGCTGTTGTTCATGTAAAGAGCTTTTCCAAGTTTTACAAGAATTCAAATAGAAAGAGGGTCATACTTCCGTTCCACCCAAATTCATAAAATAAAGAGCGAAAACAATTCTTAAATTATAAATCCATACATAAATTAAAATAGTAAAAGCAATAAAATTAATCCATAGAAATAGACAGAGCTTCTAACCTTAACAGTGGAGGTTTAGTTGCTCATGGAAAAGAGAAAATAAGGATTCAGGTAAAAATGTACCCAGTTCCAATATGATGGCATCAGATTCCTTTTTATAACTAATCCTAATAAATTTAAAATCTAATATTTAAAATTAAACTTAAAATAATATCTTTTCCTAATTTAAGATTTGAATTTAAATTTGAATTAATTAACAGATCTTCAGTTGATGGGTGGGGACCACTTGTTCTGTCCATTCTGCAGCTTCTAATCTGTGTTTTTTGGACTGAAAATTGAGTTAAAACAGCCCAGAAATCGCCCCCAGCGTTTTTCTGCATTTTCTGCACATGGCGCATGTGACGCGTCCGCGTCGTCCACGCGTTCGCGTCATTTGTGCAGATTCCAGTCCACGCGTTCGCGTCAGGCACGCGATCGCGTCATTGCGATTTCCTCCATTCCGCGCGGTCGCGTGAGCCATGCGTCCGCGTCGGTATTCGCTGGTCATCTCCTTGGCTTCTTCTCTTTCTCTGTAGAAACTCCATCGAATTCCGCCAAATGCTACCTAAAATAAAAGTATTGTACAAAACTCAAAATAGCATCCATAGTGGCTAAAATATAATTAATTCTTAATTAAATTCAACAATTTAGATGCAAATTCACTAGGAAAAGATAGACAAGATGCTCACGCATCACAACACCAAACTTAAACTGTTGCTTGTCCTCAAGCAACCAAAACTAATATAAGCTTAGGATGTGAATTTGCATGAGAATGAGAGTTCAATTAATCCCATGTCTTCTCTTATAGTGGGGTTTACAACTGCAATCCTGAACAGTTTTGACATCTCACTTTATCCTTTGAAGTTCAGAATGATTGGCATCCATAGGAACTCAGAATTCAGATAGTGTTATTGATTCTCCTAGTTTAGTATGTTGATTCTTGAACACAGCTACTTTATGAGTCTTGGCTGTGACCCTAAACATTTTGTTTTCCAGTATTACCATCGGATACATAAATGCCACAGACACATAACTGGGTGAACCTTCACAGATTGTGACTCAGCTTTGCTAGAGTCCCCAGTTAGAGGTGCCCAGAGTTCTTAAGCACACTCTTTTTGCTTTGGATCATGACTTTAACCGCTCAGTCTCAAACTTTTCACTTGACACCTTCACGCCACAAGTACATGGTTAGGGACAGCTTGATTCAGCCGCTTAGGCCAGGATTTTATTCCCTTGGGCCCTCCTATCCATTAATACTCAAAGTCTTGGATCCTTTTTACCCTTTGCCTTTTAAGTTAAAGGGTTATTGGCTTTTTCTGCTTGCTTCTTTTTTTTAATTATTATTATATTTTTTTTTTCAAACTTTGTGTTTTTCACTGTTTTTTTCTTGCTTCAAGAATCAATTTTATGATTTTTCAGATTATCAATAACATTTCTCTTTGTCATCATTCTTTTAAGAGCCAACAATTTTAACATTCATAAACTTCACTATCAAAAAATATGCACTGTTCATGTCATGCATTCAGAATCACAGAAAATACCACCACATTTAAGTAAATAAGACTATTCTTCAATATAGACCAACTTTCTCATGCAATATATCACTCCTATTTATTTAAAAATATTTTTTTTTTGAATTCAAGCTCAGTGAGTAATACATGAGACATCTTTTCAGAATTAAAGCAATTACGAGAAAACTAAACTAGTTCTAGGATTCTAACTAATAAAGGATCATGCAACAAACAAAGAAAAATAGCAGAAAACCGGAACATAACATAGACAAAGAGGGGAGGAATAAAAAATGAAAGGAACTCAACCACCTTAATTATCCTAGCGGTCGCTTTATTCTTCAGGTTGTGCTCTTCAGTGAAGATGATTCGCCTCCCTTTTGGTGCCATAGGAATAAACAGAAAACTTCTAAGCGAAGTGTCAACACCAAACTTAAAGGTTTGCTTGTCCTCAAGCAAAGAAGAACTGAAAATAGAAGAGAAAAATATTAAGATAAAAGAAAAATAAAAGGATAAGAGAATAAGAAAGAATTAGGATTAGGAGAGAGAGAGAAAGAAAACTGGGCGGCGCAAGCGACGCGTTCGCGTGCAGCACGCGATCGCGTACGTCGCGCATTCTTCATAATGACGCGATAGCGTCAGGCACGCGTTCACGTGGATGGCCATATATGCTACTGACGCGAACGCGTCAGTCACGCGTCCGCGTGACCAAATTTGTGCTTTTAGCACACTTCTTGCCCCAAGCTGGCACAACTCTCTGCCCAAACGCTCTTTTACTCTCGTTTGTGCAAAAGGCTCCATTCTGGCGCCACTCCCTCACAACTCTCTGTAACTTTTTATTTTTTTTCGCACCCCTAGATGACGCGTTCGCGTTGGGTGCTTTTTTTTTTTTTTTGAAATATAGCTTGAGGTGTTCGGTTCCTGGAAGAACATAGCTGCATGATCTGAAAATTAGTAAGAACTCAATAAAAATAAAATAACTAAGAAAAACTACTACGAAAAATAGCGAAGGATACGAAATTATCGGGTTGCCTCCCGACAAGCGTTTCTTTATCGTCATTAGCTTGACGGTCAGCTCCTCTAAGGAGGAGGATCATAGGGGCTCAGCTCTTCACCCCTTACTTTGAACTTCTTTCCTGTGTCTCCATAACGTAGCTCAATATGCTCTAGAGAGAGGATTCTGATTACTGTATAAACCCATGCTGGATTGCTGGTCAACACCACCTTCATTCCTGGGGAAAAACCTTCAGTGAGGATCTTTTTGTTTCTCCATCCTCTAGGTATTTTTTTTCTTTTTGGGGACCTCCTCCTTGGTGGATGATGCAGTTCCAATACCAAACTTAGGTTTGATGTCAGGCGGAATTTTATCGGTTGTCACCACAGGAGGTTTGAGTTGCAAATTCTGCTGTGCATCATCAGGGGGTTCTTGAAGGTTTGGATCAATAAGCTCAGCCTGCATGCACCTCTCTTCTTCACCTGTTGAATGTACATCTTTGAAGACATGAAAGACCAGTTGCTCATTATGCACTCTAAGCACTAATTCACCCACTTCTACATCAATCAGAGCTCTTCCAGTGGCTAGGAATGGTCTTCCTAGAATTATAGAGGCATTCTCATCCTCCCCTGTATCAAGAATCACAAAATCTGCTGGGAGGAAGAACTTACCCACTTTGACCAAGATATTCTCCACTAATCCGTATGCAGGCTTCATAGATTTGTCCGCCATCTGTAATGCTATCTTTGTGGGTTGTGCCTCTTGGATCTGCAGCTTCTTCATCACAGACAAGGACATTAAATTGATGCTTGCTCCCAGATCACATAAAGCTTTCTCAAAGGTTGTGCTCCCAATAGTGCATGGAATTTGAAAGCTCCCTGGATCTGGCATCTTTCTTGGCAAGTTATTCTAAATTACAGCACTACATTCCTTAGTCAGGACTACTGTTTCATCTCCCTTTAAACGTTTTTTCTTTGACAACAGCTCCTTCATGAACTTGACATAGATAGGCATTTGCTCCAAAATCTCAGCAAAAGGAATATTGATTTGTAACTTTCTAAAGATTTCCAAGAACTTTGAGAACTGTTTGTCCTTGGTCTCCTTTTGAAGTCTCTGAGGATATGGCATTTTAGGCTTGTATTCAGGAGCCTTTGGCAAAGTAGGATAAGTGTCAAGAGAGTCTGGGAATGGGTTGTCCGCACGCTTTGGAGGGGCGTGTTCTACTTCTTCCTTCTTCTCATCTGGAGCTTCCTTTTCAACTAGCTCTTCATTGGCCTTGGTCTCAGAGCCAGCTACTTTACCACTTCTTAATTGAATACCCTTGCAATCTTCTCCTGGGTTCACCACTGTATCACCTTGAACTGTACTTGCAGACCTCTCAAGTATTTGTTTGCTCAGTTGGCCCACTAGCACCTCTAAGTTTCTAACGGAGGCCTTGGTTTCCTGCATAAATTGTGCTTCCGCACTTGCCACTTGTTCACTTATTATGGTGATAGCCTTGCATTCCTCTCTTGGATTTGGAATTGTGTTACCAGGAAGGCTATTAGTGGTCCTCTGATCAATTTTATTGACCTTTGTGGCTAATTGACCCATTTGAATTTCCAGGTTCTTGATGGATGCTCTGGTTTTCTATCTAAAACCTGTCAATATTGCTTCCAAATCATTGTTCTGCTGGAAACCGCCCTGAGAACTATTGTTGAAGTTCTGAGGTCTCTGAGGTTGGTCTCTCCATCCAAAATTTGGGTGATTTCTCCATCCCTGGTTGTATGTCTTAGAATATGGATCATTGTTGGGATTTCTAGGACCACTCCACATGTAATTCACCTGTTCAGAAGAAGGTTGAGCATAATCATAATTATCATTTTGCATAAAGTTACCTGTCATGTCATAGGAGGTATTTTGGGGTGGATTTTGAGTGTTGATAGCTGAGACTTGCATCCCACCTATCTGTTGAGTAAGTAGATTTATCTGCTGAGACATAAGCTTGTTCTGAGCAAGAAGAGCATTAACAGCTTCTACTTCTAACACGCCTCTCTTCTGAGAGGTCTCAGAGTTCACAGGATTCCTGTTAGATGAGTACAGATATTGGTTGTTGCAACTAATTCAATCAGCTCAATAGTCTCATCTGGTGTCTTCTTCTTGTGCAATGAACCGCCTGCAGAAGTGTCTAGGCTCATCTTTGACATCTCTCCTAAGCCTTCATAAAAGATATCCAGTTGAGTCCACTTGGAGAACATGTCCGAAGGGCATTACCTAGTCAGCAGCTTGTACCTTTCCCAAGCTTCATAAAGAGTTTCACCCTCCTTTTGCTTGAAAGTCTGAACCTCCAACCTAAGCTTAGTCAACTTCTTTGGTGGGAAAAATTTAGTGAGAAATTCCGTGACAACCTTTTCCCACGTATTCAGACTCTCCTTTGGTTGAGAATCTAGCCATAGCTTTGCTTTATCCCTCAGAGCAAACGGGAAAAGCATTAGTTTGTACACCTTTGGGTTCACTCCATTTGTCTTCACAGTATCACATATCTGCAGAAAATCAGATATAAATTGATTTGGGTCTTCATGAGGAAGACCATGATACTGGCAATTTTGTTGCACCAGGGTGACCAATTGTGGCTTCAACTCAAAGATGTTTGCAGTTATAGGAGGCACCACAATACTTTTTTCATAAAGATCCGCAGTAGGGGTAGAATAAGAGCCAAGCACCCTCCTCTGTTGATCATCCCCATTCGGATTTACCACATTGGCATTAGCATTATTTGCCATAGTGGATTCTGCAGCCTTGCAAAGTCTTGCTTGTTGTAAACGTTGCCTGAAAGTTCTTTCAGGTTCAGGATCAAAGTCTAAGAGCTGTTCTTTGTCTCTATTCCTGCACATACACAAGCAGAAAACAAGAAAAAATGGAACTCTCTACGTCAGAGTGCAGAGAAATCCCTGTGAGGTAACCTGTGTAAAATAATAAAATAAAAATACTAAATAAATAAATAAAAAATTTCGAAAATTTAAAAGAAAAAATGAACAGAAAAATTAAAATAAAATTTACTGGATAACACCAAATTTAAATTCAGAAATAAAAAATTTTAGTGCTATTTATTTATTTAAATATATTATTTTTTTAATTATTTTTTTTTATTTTTTTTTCAAATAATAAAAATAAAATAAAAAAAGGATTACGGTATAAAGGGGAGGGGATAAACGAAAAAGAAAAGAAGAGAAAAAAAAATAATGTAAACGAAAAAAAAGGAAAAAAAGTAACGTAAAGGGAAAAAAAAATTAACTAAGGAAAAAAAAGTAACGTAAAAAAATGTAAAATAAAAATTAATAATAAAAAAAATTATCTAATCTAAGCAATCAAACAACGAATAGTTGTTAATCACTATCAATTTCCGGCAACGGCGCCAAAAACTTGGTGCGGTTATTTTACAACTACACTTACTAACCGGCAAGTGCACCGGGTCGTACCAAGTAATACCTTACGTGAGTAAGGATCGATCCCACGAGGATTGATGGACTAAGCAACAATAGTGTTTGATAGGCTTAGTTAGACAAACAAAAATTGGTATTGAGATGCAGTATAAAAGAGATTAAACAATATAAAAAATATTGAAGAAGGGCAAGTAATTAAGTTGGGAATAATATATGGAGAAGACAGTTAAGGCTTCAGAGTTATCTATTTTTTGGATTGACTTTTCTTATTAACTATTTTAATTATGCAAGATTTAATTCATGGCAAACTATTTATGACTAGACCCTAATTCCTTAGACCTTCCTAGTCTCCTCTAAAATTCATCAACGACCAATTCCTTGGTCAATTAATTCCAATTAGAGGGTGATGATCGAATCCTAGTTTATATGCCACAAAAACTCTAATTATCCAAGAGGTAAAATGATTATATGTCACGTATCCTATTAATTTCAGATAATTAAAATTTAGGAGAAATAGTTTTCAAGCTGTTGTTCATGTAAAGAGCTTTTCCAAGTTTTACAAGAACTCAAATAGAAAGAGGGTCATACTTCCGTTCCATCCAAATTCATAAAATAAAGAGCGAAAACAATTCTTAAATTATAAATCCATACATAAATTAAAATAGTAAAAGCAATAAAATTAATCCATAGAAATAGACAGAGCTCCTAACCTTAACAGTGGAGGTTTAGTTGCTCATGGAAAAGAGAAAATAAGGATTCAGGTAAAAATGTACCCAGTTCCAATCTGATGGCATCAGATTCCTTTTTATAACTAATCCTAATAAATTTAAAATCTAATATTTAAAATTAAACTTAAAATAATATCTTTTCCTAATTTAAGATTTGAATTTAAATTTGAATTAATTAACAGATCTTCAGTTGATGGGTGGGGACCACTTGTTCTGTCCATTCTGCAGCTTCTAATTTGTGTTTTCTGGGCTGAAAATTGAGTTAAAACAGCCCAGAAATCGCCCCCAGCGTTTTTCTGCATTTTCTGCACGTGGCGCATGTGACGCGTCCGCGTCGTCCACGCGTTCGCGTCATTTGTGCAGATTCTAGTCCATGCGTTCGCGTCAGGCACGCGATCGCGTCATTGCGATTTCCTCCATTCTGCGCGGTCGCGTGAGCCATGCGTCCGCATCGGTATTCGCTGGTCATCTCCTTGGCTTCTTCTCTTTCTCTGCAGAAACTCAATCAAATTCCGCCAAATGCTACCTAAAATAAACAGTATTGTACAAAACTCAAAATAGCATCCATAGTGGCTAAAATATAATTAATTCTTAATTAAATTCAACAATTTAGATGCAAATTCACTAGGAAAAGATAGACAAGATGCTCACGCATCACTTTGAATTGAAGAGTTATCGCGAATGGATCAGTGTTTGTACTTGTATGATATGTGATTGAGTTTGTTGACTGTTGATAGTCATAGTTTGGAATTGAAGATTGAGTTTGATTGCGCATGTGTAAACGATGCGACTATGAATTGAAGAATTATCGCGAATGGATAATTGATTAAAGATGGTGTTTGATTGCGCATGTGTAAACGATTCGACTTTGAATTGAAGAATTGTCGGGAATGGATAATTGATTGAAGATCGTTGATATAGATCTGATGATAGTTGATATAGATTTGACAATGACTGATAATGATTGATATAGCTCGGATAATGATTGATATAAATCTGAAAACTGAGATAATAGATATAGATTTGAAAATAGAAAAATAGGTATAGATCGGCGAATAGAGACAACAGATATATGTTAGCAAATAGAGAAGATAGATATAGATCGGCAAATAGAGATAACATGTTGATCGACAAATAGAGATTACAGATATAGATAAGCAAATAGATATAACAGATGTAGATCGGAAAATCAGATATAGATCGGCAAATAGAGATATCAGATATAATTTGTCAAATAGAGATAACTGATAAAGATAGACAAATAGAGATAACTGATAAAGATCGGCAAATAGAGATAACTGATATAAATCGAAAAGTAGAGATGATAGATATAGATCGGCAAATAGATATAACAGATGTAGATCGAAAAATCAGATATAGATCGGCAAATAGAGATATCAGATATAAATTGGCAAATAGAGATCAGATATAAATTGGCAACTAGAGATAACTGATAAAGATAGGCAAATAGAGATAATAGACGTAAATCAAAAAGTAGAGATGACAGATAGAGATCAGAAAATCAGATAACAGATATAGATCGGCAAATAGGGATAACAGATATAAATCAAAAAATAGAGATGACATATAGATCAGAAAATTAGAGATAACAGATATAGATCGGCAAATAGATATATCAGATATAAATTGAAAAATAGAGATGACAGATATAGATCGGAAAAATAGAGATAACAGATATAAGTTGAAAAATAGATATGACAGATATAGATCGACAAATAGATATAACATATAGATTGGCAAATAGGGATAACAGATATAAATCGGAATATTGAGATGATTGATATAAATCGGAAAATAGAGATGACTAGTATAAATCGGATAATAGAGATGACTGTTATGGATCGGCGAATACAGATTTTTTATATAAATCGTTAGTTAGAGATGATTGATATAAATCGGACAATAGATATAAATGATATAAATCGGATAATAGAGATGACTGTTATAGATCGGTGAATAGAGATTTTTTATATAAATCGGCAGTTAGAGATGATTGATATAAATCAGACAAATAGATATAGATCGGCAAATAGAGATGACTGATATAAATTGAAAAGTAGAGATGATAGATATAGATCGGCAAATAGATATAACAGATGTAGATCGAAAAATTAGATATAGATCGACAAATAGAGATACCAGGTATAAATTGGCAAATAGAGATCAGATATAAATTGGCAACTAGAGATAACTGATAAAGATAGGAAAATAGAGATAACAGACGTAAATCAAAAAGTAAAGATGATAGATATAGATCAGAAAATCAGATAACAGATATAGATCGGCAAATAGGGATAACAGATATAAATAAAAAAATAGAGATGACATATAGATCAGAAAATTAGATATAACAGATATAGATCGGCAAATAGATATATAAGATATAAATTGAAAAATAGAGATGACAGATATAGATCGAAAAAATAGAGATAACAGATATAAGTTGAAAAATAGATATGACAGATATAGATCGGCAAATAGATATAATATATAGATTGGCAAATAGGGATAACAGATATAAATCCGAATATTGAGATGATTGATATAAATCGGAAAATAGAGATGACTGGTATAAATCGGATAATAGAGATGACTGTTATAGATCGGCGAATAGAGGTTTTTTTTATATAAATCGGCAGTTGGAGATGATTGATATAAATCGAACAATAGATATAACTGATATAAATCCGATAATAGAGATGACTGTTATAGATCGGCGAATAGAGATTTTTTATATAAATCGGCAGTTAGAGATGATTGATATAAATCAGACAATAGATATAGATCGACAAATAGAGATGACTGATATAAATTGAAAAAATAGAGATGACAGATATAGATAGAAAAAACAGATATAGATCGACAAATAGATATAACATATAAATTGAAAAATCGAGATGACAGATATAGATGAGAAAAACAGATATAGATTGACAAATAGATATAACACATATAAATTGAAAAATCGAGATGACAGATATAGATCGGAAAAACAGATATAGATCGGAAAATAGATATACTAGAATTGAAAAATAGAGATGACAGATATGATCGGAAAAATAGATATAGATCGGCAAATAATTATACTAGAGATTATTTGAAAATAGAGATGACAGATATTTGATCGGAAAAACAGATATAGATCGGCAAATAGATATACTAGAGTTGAATTGAAAAATAGAGAGATGACAGATAATGATCGAAAAAACAGATGTAGCTCGGCAAATAGATATACCATAGATGAATTGAAAAATAAAGATGACAGATATTGATCGGAAAAGCAGATATAGATCGACAAATAAATATACCAGATGAATTGAAAAATAGAGATAACAGATATTGATCGGAAAAGCAGATATAGGTCGGCAAATAGATATACCAGATGTAGATCGAAAAATCAGATATAGATCGGCCTTTTTCGGACCTTAATGATTTACTATATGACCTTTGTTTACAAAGGTGCAGGTAAGTTTGAAATCATTGGAAGGAAATGGGGCCTATAGAAAGAAGGGTGTTTATTTCGAGGCCCCACGGTGGGTGCCAATTGTTCTTGTATGGATACCTAGAGGGAGAGCTCGGTCTCTAGGAATCGACGCCGAGTTGTTCTCTTCGGTGCCGACCTTTGAGTTTTGTGGTAATCCGAGCTTTACTCCAAGAGGATGTCCAATCACGTAGAGCTTTGAGCAAGAAACAGGGGGGAGTGTACCTGTAAAGACACTCCGAAACTTAAGTCAGTATTGAGAATTCAATGTATCCTTTGAAGATAAAATATCATACATTTATAGGTGAGATAAAATAGGTCGGTTACGTTTTTATTGATCATCTGAATTGAAGAGCAATTAATAGATTTTAATATGTGATAATGTCTGGTCGGACGTTTTTATTCCAGGATGTAGTCGATCCATTGAGTCTGATTGTAACGTATAACGCCGAGTTATAACATAAAGTGTCAAGTTATAGTGCATAATGCCGAGTTATTATATATAATGCCGAATTATGACATCAGATTTGTAAAGGCTATATCCATTTGTATCATAATATATTATTAGATCTAATAATCATTACATAATAGATTTCAAAAGTCAAAAGATTAACGTATATTATTATATTAGTGATTGTTTCCTCAAATTTGACCATCCTTACAAATTACCCAAAGAAAATTTGCCATAACATATAAAATACCAAATGTCCTAATAATAATAACTTCCATGACATATTGCTTGACAAATTGAAAACTACTCCATACTAAAACCACGTACTAATTCACCCATAATATCAAAATACCACCTAAAATACTCATATCCAAAATATCTTAAAATTATTTCAATAATATCAATTATCAGTCTCAAGCATCTACGTCTTATGCCTCTTGCCAATCTTGCGACCAAACTTATTGGTTGATTATCCAAGTTCATCTTTATTATCAATAGTAATGGGGATAACCTGATTTACACCGATAAGAGCTCTTTTAATCAGAGTTTTGCAATTGAGACTTGTGATGCTTTCTTCCACACCATCCTGTATATGTTGACACAGTTACCTCTTATAAGTAATAAAAAGGACATTGGTTGATCTATGTAAAAAGACAACCAAAAGTTTTAATTATTGTTACCACTTACTATAGTATACATACCGAGACTCATCGGAATCATGCTTAAGATTAACCAAAACCGATAATCCTAATTAAATATCTAATGATAATTCATAATTGAATGCTTCACTTTAAGCTGGTTACAAATCTAACTATAACACATACAATTTCAGTAGTATATGGGGTGGTGTGCAAATCCTTTGGGTGATTCATTTCTACAATTTCCTTGTCATTGCAAATGTTTAATGTAAATTTTGCGAAATTAATAAATAATTATTTAATAAATTAATTATTATTTTAAAAAAATAAAAAATTAAATTTTATACTTTTGAGATGATAAAAATATTTAAAATATGAATTTAGACACTAATTTTAAAAATTTTAACTTAAAATCGAACTAACAGACCGAACTAATTGGACCGGGTTCAAACTGGACCCAAAAGTCCATCATATAAATTATGAGACTCAGCCTTTCTTTCCTTCAATTAAAGGAATCATGCTGAGATTTTGGGGGTGAGGGGAGCAACAAGAACCCTAACCTTATCTCAAATTTCAATTCCCCATATCTCTCAATCCAGAGCTCCGATCGGCATACTGTTTGCGGTTACGCGACCACCGCGTCGAACTCTTCAAAACTGTTACGGACCCTCAAGGGTCTAGCCCAACTCGCCGTCGGGTCGCCCCTGACCCAGGCCCAAACCTTCCCATACAGTTGGAAGAACCCGACGGGTCGGTTCCTGGCACTCAACCCGGGCCACACCCGACTCCACCTGTACGGCACAGACCACCAGTCGGGTCGGTACCCCCGGGGTAGCACCCGAAGCCCTGACCTGGAGTCCGGCACGATTTGACCCGACCACGTGAACTAGGGCAGCTCATAGAAGCTCCTTGGACAGTGGGCTAGGTCATTTCATGGGCCCACCTAGCACCATATATAAGGGGAGAAGTCAGCACTCCCCCAAGGTATGCGTCACTTTACTAAATTCGGCCAACATCTCGTACGGACACTAACTTGATCGTTGGAGTGTCCTTGCAGGTGGCCACCCCCCTTCACGTCATCTCCGACGACTTCAGATCTCACCTCATCCTCGACTCCACGTCAACCCAGGGTGCAACCCACACTTCACCTCGTCTCCACCCGACCCATTGAATACCCGAGGACCCCAGGTAACGAACATTGGCGCCGTCTGTGGGGACCTTGGAGCTGACATGGAGTGACTCCCCACATCGGAGGAGCTTCGTGAAGGAGGAGGAGCTCGCCTGAGCAGGGCAAGCTCGACGGCTCGTGCCGCCGAACACCCGCGATCCTCCATTCAACCTGATCAAAGGATCTACACCAAGACCCCCGAAAAATGCCCCATCGGAAAAACGGGAGTCGATAGTGCCAAGATTATGCAAGAACTCAGGCACAGAGTACAAAACCTCAAACGAAAGCTGGCAGCAAGGAGCCGATCCCTCGAGGACCCCAGCCGCTCCCACGGCGAGGCCAGCCGTTCTCGTATCCGCACCTGCTCCCCCTCCCGAAGATGCGAGAGCCGGGAAAAGAGCCCAACAAAGCGTGGTGAGACACACACACAGGTGACCTCCCGCCCTTACCAGGACAGATCTGAAGGACGAGGGGAATCCCAAAGAGGGAAAGCCAAGAGACAACAAGAGCCCATCATCATGGGGCCACCCCTTTCCACCCCTCAATCTTCAAGGTCCGACTCCCGAAGAATTTCGACAAGCCGACGGACATGAGGTATGACGGGACTAAGGACCCCCAGGAACACCTCACCGCCTTTGAAGCAAGAATGAACCTGGAGGGAGTAGGCGACGCAGTGAGATGCCGAGCATTCCCTATAACGCTTGCCGGCCTGGTGATCCGGTGGTTTAATGAACTCCCACAAGAATCCATCACGGCCTTCCCGGACATCTCCCAAAACTTCCTAGCTCGATTCACCACACGCATAGCCAAGGCAAATCACCCAATAAACTTGTTAGGAGTCACCCAAAAACCCGGGGAGCTGACCAAAAAATTCCTGGACAGATTCAACGACGAGTGCCTAGAGATCGATGGCCTCACGAACTCAGTTGCTAGCCTTTGCCTAACAAATGGCCTGCTAAATAAGGACTTTAGAAAGCACCTCACAACCAAGCCCGTATGGACAATGCAAGCGATTCAAAACGTGGCCAAAGAGTACATTAATGACGAGGAAGTCAACCAGGTCGTAGCCGCCAATAAACGGCAGCTCTCTAACCCCCCACCTTGGCAGGCCCCCCAGATCGATAGGTTTATGGAGACTCCTAGGGACAGAGCCCCGACCAAGCAACACAAAAAACTTCCCCGAGTTGGAAGGTTTACAAACTACATGCCACTCATGGCGCCCATAGTAGAAGTCTACCAACAAATTATAGACAAGGGAATCCTATCCAGACCCAGGCCATTGAAAGAGAGAACAGGAGGCAACAAGAGCCTCTACTGTGATTACCATAAGGGCTTCGGCCACAAGACTCAAGACTGTTTCGATTTCAAAGACGCTTTAGAGCAGGCCATATGGGAAGGAAAATTGAGTGAGTTCTCCCGACTTATCCGAGAATCGAGGAGACGAGAACGGGACCACTCAGAAGAATATCATAGCCGAACTGTCAAAGCCAGACAAGAACCCATGGGGAACGTTGATAAGCCCCCAACTTTTGTGGTCAACGTTGTGGTCGGACGTAATACCCCTCCAAATCTAGGTCAGCAGCAAAGGATACCTGGGTCCTCTCTATCTCGACAGGGGGTCCCACCACTCCAAGCAAAAAACCTCCCATGATATCCTTTGGCCCAGAAGATCAATGGTTCTACGACCTCCCCGAGAATCCTCCCATGGTAATCACGGCAATGGTGGGAACCGAGTTGGTCAAGAGAATCCTCGTTGATACCGGAGCTGACTCCAATATCCTATTCAGGAATGTGTTTGACGCCATGGGACTCAAGGAGTCCGACCTCAAGAGCCACCAACACGGGGTCATGGGTCTAGGCGACAACTACATAAAGCCTGATGGGACAATCTCTCTCCCAATCTGCCTGGAAACTGGGGAGGACAGGAGATCGGTTATGGCGGACTTCGTAGTCCTCAGAGACTCTACGGCCTACAACATCATTTTGGGAAGAATGACCATCAACGAATTTTTGGCCGTGATATGTACTAAATTCCTAACAATGAAGTTCGTAACGGACAAAGGGGCAGTTGGCTCCATTAGGGGGGGCTTAGAAGTGGCAGTCGCCTGCGATAATGCCAGTCTCTCTCTAAGGAAAGAGTCCAAAAAAGCGGCAGGCATGTTCTTAGCAGACCCAGAGGTGGACATGGAAAAGTTTCAGATAGGGAAGTCGGCAGAACAGTTTACCTTTGTAAACAAAAATCTACCCCACGAACTCAAGGGCCCTCCCATGGAGATGATAAAGGCAAACAATGACCTCTTTGCCTGGACACCGTCGGACATGCCGGGCCTGGACCCCGAGGTCATGTCCCACCGACTAGTCGTCAAACCTGACGCCAAGCCAATAGCCCAGCGACGAAGAAAGATGTCCCTAGAAAGGGCTGATGAGGTCGCTAAATAAACAGCCAGACTCCTAGAAGCAGGGTTCATTAAAGAACTCGAATACTCAACATGGCTATCCATTGTCGTCCTAGTCAAGAATGCCAGCGGAAGGTGGAGAATGTGTGTTGACTATTCCGACCTAAATAAGGCATGCCCAAAGGACTCTTTCCCTCTACCCAACATCGACACCTTGGTGGACTCGGCAACAGGATATCTTTTCCTCAGTTTCATGGATGCATACTCTGACTACAACCAGATCCCAATGCACGACCCGACGAGGTCAAAACGGCGTTCATAACGCCAGGGGGCACCTACTGTTATAAGGTAATGCCATTTGGGTTAAAAAACGCAGGAGCCACCTACCAAAGGCTAATGAGCAGAGTCTTTCAATACCTCATCGGTAGAACGGTAGAGGTATACGTCGATGACATCCTGGTAAAAATAGCAGAGCCAAGCAGTCTCATAGACAACCTTCAAGCTGTCTTCGAGGCATTAAGAAAATACAAGATGAGGCTCAACCCACTCAAATGCGCGTTCGCCATGGAGGCCGGGAAGTTCCTAGGCTTCATGATAACACAACGAGAAGTAGAGGCCAACCCGAATAAGTGCAAAGCCATCCTCAAAATGACAAGCCCAGGGTGCGTCAAAGATGTACAACGACTTACCGGGAAGCTCACGGCTCTGTCCCGGTTTCTCGGAGCCTCGACAGAGAAGGCCCTGATACATAAAAATTATAAAATTTATTTCACGTATTTACTACGGCAAGTATACCGGGTCGCATCAAGTAATAAAACTCACAAGAGTGAGGTCGATCCCACGAGGATTAAAGGATTAAGCAATCAATAGTAAATTGATTATTCTAGTTAGACAATCATTTTGGAGTGATAAGCAAACAGGAAGTGTAAATGACATGAAAGTAAAGTGCTGGAAAGTAAAATTGTAAGAAAGTAAATGACGGAAAGTAAAGATAGAAAACATAAGGGATTGGAGATGTTGATTCCTCTTGAATCAATGGGTCTAACTCCTTCTCAATCATGTAAGATAGATCCATGGCGGATTATGAGTAATTAAACCCCAATCTCTTGGTGATTTAATTTCTCTTCACATAATCAATTGCCAATCTCTTGTTCTAATTGCTCATGAGAAGAGGTGAAGTTTAATTTCTAATCCAAAAGCCACACAACCCTCAAGACCTCAACTCAAAGAGGTTATATGTCACGTACCAACTAAGAGTATATTGATCAAGAGAATTATGAGATAAAAGCCTCAAACTGAATTCCATGATCCCTTTCTTAAGGCTCACATGTAATTCAAGTAGATCCAATCCTCCTCTCGGTAGTAATTGGATCCATGAAGCACAAAGACTCTCTCTTAAAAAAACAAACATGATTTCTAATCTCATACTACATAAACCCAAAGACCCAATATTAGAGTGGTTATATGTCACGCACCAACTCTAAATCAAGAATCAACTTCATTATGCCAAGAGAATTCAAACTGAATCCTATGTTCCCTCTCTCAAGGTTCACAATAGGATTCTAATAGATCTAAGGATCTTTGAAGAACAAAACTCTCTTGCAAGGATTCTAATAGATATCCAAGTATGAAGATAGAGTGAAGAAGAAAAGAAGAGATAAACATAAATTCAATCAAAATTGAAACAGAGCTCCTTTCCCAAATGCAGAGGGAATTAAGGGAATTAAGTGGTCATTGCTCTCAAATAAAAACTAAATTGCATGAAATTAAAGTTCATGAAAATAAAGAGTGAGAATTTAAAACAGAAATTGAAAATTCAAGAATTCATAAATAAAAATTACAAATTAAACTACACTACTACTAAGGAAGAAGAGAAGAGGAAGGGAAGAAGAGTGTATGAAGGGGAGGGGTCCGAAGACCCACTCCCAATGGAGTGTGCCAATGAAGTATGTGTGTGTGATCTCCTTCCGTCCTCTCGCCGTCCCCTAATTCTATGAAAATAAAACCTATTTATAAGCTAGCCTAAATTACAAATTGAAATGAAATTAAAAGCAAATTACAATCAAATAAAAATTAACTATTCTAGATGATTCTTGTGGCCTTGATTGATTGAGATTTATGAGCTTTGTTCTTGTTGGATTGGTTGGCTCCTAAATGGAATTGCAGCACCTTCAGGAAAACAGAGATCTTGTACACATGCCTTAGCAATTCTGGCCCATTGAGCACGTTTTTGGTACACACGCCCTTGCATTTTGCAATTTGGTAACGTGCTCAATAATTCTCCCTGGGCTGAGATGTTTTTTAGGGCGTTGCCAACTTGGTTTTCAAGTTAGCAACGTGCTCCTTTGTGCTCCTTGGATGTCAAACTCTTTGTTCTTGTTCTTGGAGCTTAAAGATGACTCTGGTTTGAGCTTTAATTTCATGCTTCACTATGGACTATTATACATTGTTGGAAAGCTCTGAATGTCAGCTTTCCAATGCAACTGGAAGCACCTCAATTGGATCTTTGTATCTCAAGTTATGCTCCATTGAAGGAGACATGGTCAGCCTGCCAGAATCGTAGGAGTTGTTGGCAAACACGCCTTTGTATTTCCAAGTTGCCAACGCCTTCAAATTCCGAAGCTCTAAATGAAGCCAGCATTTGAAGCTTTAAACGAATGTCAAACCCATACTATAATATATCATTAGAAAGCTATGGATGTCTAATTTCCAATGTTGTTGAGAGTTCATCATTTGAAGCTCTAGAGCTCAAGATATACTCCATGGAAGGTGAAGAGGTTAGCTGGCTTTACTACATGTTGATACCATATTCATCTATGCACTTTCGGGGTAAGTTTTCTCCCTCAATTTTAGTGTCCATCATGTAGTGTCATATATGCTTGGAAAGCTCTTGATTCCCACTTTCCAATGCCACTAGAATCACCTCATTTGGAGCTTTGTAGCTCAAGTTATTCTCATTTGAAGGAAGCAAGGTCATGCTGTCAAGAAGCTCAAGTTGTTGTCAAACACGCCTTCACATCCTCAAGTTGGCAACGTGGGTTACCTTCTAAGGCTGAAGTTCACCAGCGTTTTTGGCAAACACTCCTTCATTCCCTCACGTTGGCAACGTAGGTTGCCCTCCAAGGCTGCCTAGCTTGCTGGCGTTGTTGCTGAACACGCCCATGCAATTCCAAGTTGGCAACTTGCTTCTCCATTCCAAGGTTGCCTAGCTTGCTGCGTTGTTGATGAATACACCCATGCAATCCCAAGTTGGCAACATGCTCTTCATTCCCAAGGCTTGACAAGCTTGCTTGGCGTTGGAGGCAAACACGCCTTCACATCTTGAAGTTGCCAACGTGCTTTCCATCCTCCTTGAGCCAAAATCTTGTGTTGGAGTTGCCAACTCAAGTTGGCAACGTGCTTAGTGGCTTCCCTCTTGCTCTTGAGCTTATTTTGTGCTTTTTGCTTCTTTTTCTACCATTTTCTACAAAACAAATCAATTCAAAGAGATCAAAGCAATATATAACTTAAGCACAAGAACATTACATAATTAAGCTCTAAACATTAATTTCTTGTGTGAAAAAGCATAGAAAATACAACATGATGCCCATGCATCAGGCCCCCTTTCTTCAATCTAATAAAGAAGGAAATTGCCTTCGAATGGACCCCATCATGCGAAGAGGCGTTCATTCATTTTAAAAAGGTACTCTCCGAACCATCCGTACTCAACAAACCCAGAGAAGGAGAACCTTTGTACCTATACCTAGCAGTGACCACCCAGGCCATGGCGGCAGTTCTTGTCCGAGAAGAAGACAAGACCCAACGCCCAATATACTTCATCAGTAAAGTGCTCCAAGGAGCAGAGATGAAATACACCAAATTGGAGAAACTGGCTTATGCTCTGCTAACCTCATCAAGAAGGCTCAAGCAATACTTCCAAGGCCATGTAATCATCTTGAGAACCGACCAAGTGATTCGGTAAGTCCTCCAGAAACCAGACTTTGCTGGGAGAATGATGACATGGGCAGTAGAGCTGTCCCAATATGACTTGCAGTATGAGCCCAGGCAGGCAATCAAAGCCCAGGCAATGGCGGATTTCTTGGTAGAGGTCACCGGTGAAGCATTTGACGCGCCGACCCCACGGTGGAAGCTCCACGTTGACGGAGCATCCAACCAAATGTTCAGAGGGGCTGGAATCGTCCTCGAGAACCCGACGGGGCTAACTTACGAGCAGTCAATCAGGTTCGACTTCCCAGTCTCCAACAACTAAGTAGAATACAAAGCACTGATAGGAGGACTAATCCTGGCCAAAGAAGTGGGAGCATCAAGGATAGAAGTAAGTAGTGACTCCCAGGTCGTCACATCCTAGATAAACGGCAGCTATCAGGCCATGGACACGCTACTACAAAAATACCTAGAAAAAGTAAGGGAATTATGCAAAAACTTTGAGAAAATTATAATACAACATGTGCCTAGGAAAAGGAATACCCGAGCAGACCTCCTCTCCAAGCTAGCGAGCACAAATCCCGGAACGGGGAATAAGTCGCTAATCCAAGGGATGGCGACTGAACCAGCAGCAATCATCTTATGCGCGAACCAGGCACCAAGCCTCCCCTCATGGATAGACCCTATCTCCCGATACCTATAGCACGGTGAAACACCCCAAGATGAGAAAGAAGCACAAGCCACCAAGAGGGAAGCTCCCAAATATATGATCATACAAGGGCAGCTATACAAGCGAGGGCTCCACCAACCCCTGCTCAAATGCTTACGCCCGACCAGACGGACTACGTCCTAGGCGAGGTCCATGAGGGGTGTTGTGGGCACCATATCGGAGGAAGGTCGTTGGCAAGGAAGATCATCCGAGCAGGATATTACTGGCCCACAATAATGTCGGATGCTCAGGAATTCGTCAGAAAATGCAAAAAGTGCCAAAAAAATGCCAACTTTCACAAAGCCCCGCCCGAAGAGCTTAGTTTGATGATGGCACCTCGACCCTTCGCCCAGTGGGGAGTCGACCTCCTGGAGCCACTCCCACCTGGGCCAGGACAAGTAAAATACTTGATAGTGGCCATAGACTACTACACCAAGTGGGTAGAAGCAGAACCATTAGCCAGCATATCTTCAGCAAACTGTCAAAAATTCATGTGGAGACAAGTAGTCATAAGATTCAGAATCCCGGAGTCCGTCATATCGGATAACGGGACACAATTCACTGACAAGAAGTTCAAAGAATTTCTCTTAGGGATAAGAATCAAGCAGGAATTTTCCTCAATCGAGCATCCTCAAAGCAACGGACAGGTAGAAGCAGCCAACAAAGTCATCTTGAAGGGGCTGAAGAAGCGACTCGAAGGGAAAAAGAGCTCATGGACAGACGAGCTAGCCTCAATTTTATGGTCTTACAGAACCACCCCCCAGTTATCTACTAGGAAAACCCCATTCTGACTCACATACGGGGTCGATGCAGTCATCCCAGTCGAAATAGGAGAGCCAAGCCCAAGACTACTCCTTGGGGGAGGAAGCGAGGCAGTGGAAAAGGACCTGGTTAATGAAATGAGGTAGATGGCGCACCTGGCAGAGGCATCAATCAAACAAAGAATAGCCCTAAGGTATAACGACAAAGTACTCAAAAGAAACCTCGAGGAAGGCGATCTGGTCTTACGACGCAATGACATAGGACCACCAACCCCAAGAGAAGGCAAGCCATCCGCGAACTGGGAAGGTCCTTACAGGGTAAGAGACGTCCTAGGGAAAGGAGCATACAAGCTAGAAAGGCTAGACGGAAGCGAGGTTCCGAGGACATGGAACATGACAAACCTAAAGAGATTCTACTCATAAAGAAAGGTGGCTCGACCTGAGGACCCGACGACCCCAACACACCCGCTTTAACTTTTCTTTATTTGCATTCACTTCAACTTTTCTTTATTGCCTCCCTTATGATATATATTGCATCACTTTCTCATTTTGAAACGAGTTTTGTCTTTGCAAGATTTACACCAAATACGACAAATAAAAACAACGGCAAACGAGTGGTCGACCTAACAGAAACCCGGAACTGATCACCCTGGGAACCAGAGGGACCCTAAAAACAACTTAAAGCTACGCGCAACAAAAACGATAAAATACCACGAAAATGGTAAACCAAAAGGCCACAGCAGCCCGGATAGAGCGAAAACATTAAAAAAGGATATAGCCACGATGGCCCGAACAGACGAGCAATTATCATAAAACAATAAAGACGAAAGGCCACGACGGCCCAGATAAAGCAAAAGCAATAAAGTAAAGCCACGACGGCACGAGCAGGCAAGGAATTATCATAAAATGACCTAATTAAAATAAAGCATCAAGTGTTCATTACAACCAAAAGGCACCTTAAAAGGCCCAAAAAAGCAAAGCAAGATTACAGAAGTAAAATAAAAAGTTGAAAGGAGGAGTCCATCTCAAGGCTTGAGGATGTCAACAATTTTCGCACCCTCCACTGTCTTGAAGGCGCTCACCTGAGAAAGGTCGAGGTCGGGAGCCAACACAGCAAGTTGAAGCTTGATCCCCTCTTCAGTCAGCTTCACGGCCTCCCAGGCTCCCTTAGCAATATCCCTATTCTTCTTCTTCAGGTTAGCCGCCTCCTGGCGGGCAGCCTTTTCCGAGCTCTCCGCTAGCTTGAGCTTTTCCTCCAAGCCCTTGATCTTCTCCTCGGCAGCAGCAGCCTCACCACGAGCAGTGTTCAGATCTTTCATCAAAGCGACATCCCGCTCCACCAGCCTAATGATTTCCTCAGCATCCACCCTAGGCTTCTCCTCCTGCTCCGACAGCTTCGCCTTTAAGGACTCCTCCTGGGACCTCGAATCGGTCAGATCCTTCTGGGAGTTCCGAAGCTTCACCTCCATGGAATGAAATTTTCCCAAAACAGGTTTCACCTTCTTGGCGATAGCGGCAACACGGAGAAGGCTACGATAGATCCACCTCACCTGACCCGAAAGGTCAGCATCCTGAAAAAACTCCTCAGTTCCAGGAAGCAACTGGGACTCGATAAAACCCCCAGCGTCAAAATTCTTCTCCATGACGCAAAGTGCCTTCCCCGAATCCCGCTTCCTCTTTTTTAGGTTGCCAACAACCTGCAGGTCATTGACGATCAGGTTTTTCTATCGGTAAAGAAATATAAAAATATGATTGCGTTGTAGATATAGCTTCTAAACCAACAGAAAATCCTTTCATACAAACGTTTTGGTTGTCACAAGTAACAAACTCCTTTAAAATTGATAACCAAAGTATTCAAACCTCGGGTCGTCTTCTCAAGAAATTGCAGGGAGGTATGACTTATTATTAGCTATGAGTTTTGTAAATTGGGGGTTTAAAAGTGAGGAACAAGTAATTTAAATGACAAGTAAAATAAATAAATAACTAATAAATAAACTCTTGACAAGGTATGAAAATTCGGAAGTCCTATCCTAGTTACTCCTATGAGAATGGAAGTTAATCCCACTTAGTTAACCCTTATGAAAGCATGGGAAAGTCAAGTGAACTAATTAGTTAGATTCCCAAGTCCTAGCCAACTCCTAAGAAAAGACTAGAGTTAGTGGAATACCAGTCAATTTAGCCGACATAACAACCAATCACGGATAGTTGATAACTCAAGAGCTTCCAGTTAATCAATTAAATCCAAGAATATAAAAAGCTAAATAAGAATCATAAATCTGAAATACCTCAAATTATTAATTAAAAAAATCAATCTAAACATAAAGAGTTCATAAGCCAATTTGGCTAAGAAGAGAATCAACAAGAAAAATAGAATAAACTAGAAAGCTAGAACAAATAAAAGTAGAATAGAAGTTAAATTAAAGGAACATTGAACTTGTGATGAAGAAGAAATAATCCTAAATCCTAAAACTACATCCTAAGAGAGAGGAGAGAACTTCTCTCTCTAAAAACTACATCTAAATTATGAAAAGTAAATTATTGTAGGCCTGTTGATGAATGGATGCATTCCCCCACTTTATAGCCTCTAATCTATGTTTTTTGGGCCGAAAATTGGGTCAAAAACAGCCCAGAAATAGTCCCCAGCGATTTCTGTTACGTTCAGGTCGCGGCAAAGTGACGCGGAGGCGTCGTCCACGCGTTTGCGTGGATTGCATTTTTTTCCAGGTCATGCGTCCGCGTGATCTACGCGTTTGCGTTGCCTGGCATCAAGGAAGCTATGACAAATTATATATCATTGTAAAGCCCCAGACGTTAGCTTTCCAACGCAACTGGAACCATCTCATTTGGACCTCTGTAGCTCAAGTTATGATCGTTTGAGTGCGAAGAGGTCAGGCTGGACAACTTAGCAATTTCTTCAACTTCTTGTATTCCTTCCACTTTTGCATGCTTCCTTTCTATCCTCTGAGCCATTCCTGCCCTGTAATCTCTGAAATCACTTAACACACATTTCAGGACATCTAAGGGTAATAAGAGAGGATTAAACATAGGGAACTTAAGGCCAAAGAAACATGTTTTCAATCAAAGCACATAATTAGGAAGGCAAATGTAAAACCATACAAATAGTATGAATAAGTGGGTAAAGAGTTGATAAAAATCACTCAATTGAGCATAAGATAAACCATAAAATAGTGGTTTATCAACCTCCCCACACTTAAACATTAGCATGTTCTCATGCTAAACTCAAGAAAAGCTATAAAAGAGTGAAGAGGAATGGTAAAATTTATGAAATACAACCTATCTATATGAATGCAACAACAAAATGTTTCTACCTACTTGGTTAAAAGTAAACGAGTTCTCCAAGACAAATATAAATCAAATTTCCACTAATTCAAATCGTACAATAAAAAGCAAGTAAACTTGTAAGAAGACAGCTCATAAAAGCAGGGAACATAGAATCAAGCCTTGAACCCTCACTGGTGGTGTATATCACTCTAGTCTTTCAAGTGTATAGGGTAATTCACTCTTCTCTTCTCTAATCATGCTTTCTAAACCTTGTTCTTCATCTAACCAATGAACAAATATTTAGTATATCAATGCAAACATCATGAGGTCTTTTCAGGGTTGTAATAGGGCTGAGGTAAAGGCAAGGGTACATGTATGGCCAAGTGAGCTATAATATGAATCTTTGACTAACCTAAGCTCTCACCTAATATACATACACTCTATATACTTTTAAATTTATGCCTAGCTATCCATAATTCCCACTTTTGTATGATTCCCATACTCATGTACCAAATTTTTTATATTTCTTTACTTTTATCACATGTGTATTAATCTTTTCATTAACTTAGCATTGGGGTAATTTTGTCCCCTTATTTATTTACTTATTATTATTTTTTTTATTTTTTTATTTTTTTTTGAATCATAAAAGCAAACATGACTTATCAATGCACATGGATTTTTTTAAATTTTTTTTCTGGTTTTACATGAGTAGGTTCCCAAATTCCCAATATTCAAATAAATAAGAAACATGATACATTCCCTTATTTAACCCATGTTCTCATAATTTTCCCACACTTAGTTAATGCACAATCTCTATCTTAAGCTAACCAAAGATTCAATTGGGGTATTTAATTTGTTTTTCTGCTTAAGGCTAGTGATGTGGTAAAATATAGAATAAATGGGATTAAAAAGGCTCAAGGTGGCAAACAAAGGTGATTGAAAGGGTAGGCTTATTTGGGATAAGTGAGTAAAAATTCAAATAATGGCCTCAATCATATGCAAGCATGTAAATATACTAAATAATGGACATACAGACTGAAACAAAATATAGATTACAATCATAGAGAAGGAAACACACAAGAATAAAATATTATGGTTAAATGATGTAACCATATAAATAAGCTCAAAGTCTCACAGGTTGTGTGTTCTTTGGCTCAAAAACCATGTTCCAAATACAACTTCAAACAAGTTTTAACATAAAAATTTTTCAATTTAAATTAGTAAAATTTTTCAAAAATAGAGTCCTAAAAAGAAATTTATTACTTTAACCAAGTAGTAACTAAATGCATAAAATCAAACAAACATGCAATTAAATATACAAAAGCAACAACTAATTTAACAAAGAAAATTTTAAGCATTGGTGTTGAGACATGAAGGTACTAACCCACGGAGATCGGTATCGACCTCCCCACACTTAAAGGTTGCACCGTCCTCGGTGCATGCTAAGATGTACAAGTGGACGGGCTGCTCCAACTGATGCCTTTCTCGATAGATTGTGCAGATTGACTTGCCTGTCTCCCCATATAGAAGTTCTTCCTTTTCCCTTCCTTGGTGGCCATCCTGAAAGAAGAGGAAAAGGGAGAAAAGTAACTCAGAAATAAAGATAAGAAAAATAAAGAAAATATGGGTTGGTAATGCCAAATAGTAAAGGTCTCAATTACATGGTAGCTACAACATGCAGTGAGAAAACAGTAGAAGCATATGGCATCTCAATAGTGCAAGAATTGCAACAATGGGGAAGAGGGTGTGGGTAATGCAAAATAGTGTAGGTTCATATCAATGCAAAAAGAATATCAGTATTATAAAAATTAGCATTGACTTATGAATAATAATACCCAACAGTGTAAAACAAGTCACTGAGCACCAAAATAATATCAGAAAAGGCACAACAGTTGAATATGAACAAGTGACACCAATGGAAAAATAATAAATTTAAAAAAGAAGGGAAAAATATGCACAAAATTAAAATGCAATGAATGAAATATGCAAATAAATTAAGTAAAATAGAAAGAATGAGAAGTGAAAGAAATAAAGTAAGAAAGAAAGAAGAAAAAAGAAAAGATAGAAGAGATTAGGATTAGAAAAGAAAAGACAAGATAATTGGCGCTGATCTGGATAAGTTGTGCGGCGCAGGCAACGCGGACGCGTGGGTCACGCATTCGCGCGGATAGCGCTTCTATGAAGTGACGCGGACGCATGGGTCACGCGGTTGCGTGGAGTGATTTGTGCCATTAGTGCGAGGGCAGCCTCGCGGTCACACAATTCTATGTCTTAAATGCATTTTGCCAAAAATCTGGGTGACGCGTTCGCGTGGGTGACGCGATCGCGTGGATGGCCAATATTGGAAGATGATGCGGACGCGTGGGATACGCATTTGCGTGGTAGGGCTTGTGTAACTAGCGCCAGTCCAGCCCTACTCCAGCACAACTTTCGGCCATGCACCCCTTTTTACACCGATTTTCAGGTCACGCGTTCGCGTGGTTGACGCAGATGCGTGGGAGGCAGTTTTCCCATATGACGCGGACGCGTTAGCAACGCGGTCGCGTGGATCAATTTGTGCAAAAGGCACGCCTCCAGCCACGCTCTCGCGTGACTCTCTGTTCAATTCTCTTTTCTTCAAAACGCACTGGTGACGCAGACGCGTCAGCGAGGCTGCCGCGTCGCGTGCATTTTTTTTTAATACAAAATGCAGAATGCAGTATGCAGATGCTGATGCAGATGTTATGAATAATTCCATGTTCAATAAAATAAAATAAAACTAAAAAACAAACAAAACTAAATAAGATTGAAAATGGAACGATCATACCACGGTGGGTTGTCTCCCACCTAGCACTTTTAGTTAAAGTCCTTAAGTTGGACATTTGGTGAGCTCCCTGTTATGGTGGCTTGTGCTTGAACTCATCTTGAAACTTCCACCAATGCTTGGACTTCCAATAAGCTCTATCAATACCAAGTAAATTTCTCAAGCTTTGATGGAGTTCTTCACAAGCTTTGAGCTCCCAAAATTGATCCTCATATATTCCTAGATCCCAAATCTTGTTTCGACACCCGTCTTCAAGTTGATTATCATGATTCCATCCAGGTGGTTCAGCCTTAGAATTCTCACTGAAGTGTCCAAACAACTTCCCAGACCCATTCAATTGAGTTCTACACCAACCTTTGCGTTTAAACTTAAAGCTTCCAACCATAATGAACCTTGCAGGATAATTCTTACCACTGACCATCTTCCTCTTACTCTTAATGCCACAAAGAGCTCTAAGTTGACCATCCGTCTCCAGTAGCCCATATTCAAGTGGGAAGGTAAAGGTCAAGGATAAGAATTTTACCCACTTGAATGTTGTGTTGGGAGGTAATGGCCTTGGGAGAGGTGTTTCTAATGAACTTGCAAGCTCCACTCCCTTGTGCTCTTCTCTGACAACTTCCACCTCCTTGTAAGCTTCTTCAATTTTAACCTCTTTCTCTTGGTAGCTTTCTTCCAATTCAATCTCCTCTTCACTGCTTTCCAAGGGCATGGGAGGTTGTGCTTCTTCTTCTTGAATCTCCATCTCTTGATCGACCTCTTCCAAGTCTTCAACCAGTGTATGCCTTGGAGGTTGTACACCCTCCTCAACATCAAATGCAACCGTCTTGGAAGGAGGTTCTATGACTGGACTTTTCCATGGAGGTTTTGCATCTCCTAAGTCTGCAACCACTTCTTCCTCTGCAACTATTATGGCTTCCTCCACTTGTTCCAATATAAAGCCATGTTCCTCATTGTCCACCGAAGTTTCTAGTGTCTCCTTCATGCTTTGCTCTTCTTTTGATTCTCCACATGTAGCCATGGGGGTTCTTTGAGTGCTCAGATGTCGGGAAGCTATTATATTTACTACCTCGGTTAAGGCAGTCATGAGTTCCAGTATACTCCTTTGCATCTTCGCTTCTCCTTGAAGAAGAACACGGAGTCTGTCATCCATTGGAGGTTGGGGTGGATTTGAGGGTTCATTATTTTGGAGAAAGGGTTCACAATAGGAAGGTGGTTCTTCTTGATAAGGATATGGAGATGGTGAATATTGAGGTGGTGGTTCTGGGTGTGGTTCATATGGTAGTTGGTGTGGTGGATATAGGTTAGGGTCATATGGTGGTGTTTGGCGGTAAGGGGCTTGTGAGTATGGTGGTGCAAAGTTGTGTTGAGGAGATAGTTCATAAGCATATGGCGGGGCTTGTTGGTAACTACAAGGGGTCCACCATAGTCATCATTTTGGTATGCATCACATAATGGTTGTTGGTTATAGTGCATTGGAGGGGGTTGTTGCCAAGAGGGTTGATCAAATCCTTGTGGCTCCTTCCATCTTTGATTGTTTTGACCTTGATGCATGTTCCTGTTATAATTTCCATTCCTTGCAACAACATTGGGACCAAACTCAAAGCGATGGGGGTGAGAACTCATAATAGCAAATAAAAATTAAAAACGAAAATAAAAACAAATTTAAATTAAAAGGTTATTGAAATTTAAATTTTGATAAATTTTGAAATTTGAAATTTGAATATTAAAATTTTGAATTTTGATTTTTGAATTTTGAAAATCGAAATTTGAAATTTGAAATTTGAGTTTTAAATTTTGAATTTTTGAATTTAATGAGGAAAGAGAAAAACAATAAAATGACACCAAACTTAAAATTTTTAGATCAAAACGAAAAAAACAACTAAGAACAACTTGAGGGTCAAGATGAACATGAAGAAAAAATTTTTGAAAAAAAATTTTAATAACTAAATAAAAACCAATAACCTCTTAATTTATGAAAAAGCAAAAAATAAAAACAAAGATAAAAACAAATAAACAAGCAAAAAGTAAATATTTACAATAACTAATAATAAGGCACACGTTTGCAATTCCCTGGCAACGGCGCCATTTTGACAATCGGTTTTTTTTTAAGTAAAGAAATATAAAAATATGATTGCATTGTAGATATAGCTTCTAAACCAACAGAAAATCCTTTCGTACAAACATTTTGGTTGTCACAAGTAACAAACCCCTTTAAAATTGATATCCGAAGTATTCAAACCTCGGGTCGTCTTCTCAAGGAATTGCAGGGAGGTATGACTTATTATTAGCTATGAGTTTTGTAAATTGGGGGTTTTAAAAGTGAGGAACAAGTAATTTAAATGACAAGTAAAATAAATAAATAACTAATAAATAAACTCTTGGCAAGGTATGAAAATTCGGAAGTCCTATCCTAGTTACTCCTATGAGAATGGAAGTTAATCCCACTTAGTTAACCCTTATGAAAGCAAGGGAAAGTCAAGTGAACTAATTAGTTAGATTCCCAAGTCCTAGCCAACTCCTAAGGAAAGACTAGAGTTAGTGGAATACCAATCAATTTAGCCGACATAACAACCAATCACGGATAGTTGATAACTCAAGAGCTTCCAGTTAATCAATTAAAGCCAAGAATATAAAAAGCTAAATAAGAATCATAAATCTGAAATACCTCAAATTATTAATTAAGAAAATCAAGCTAAACATAAAGAGTTCATAAGCCAATTTGGCTAAGAAGAGAATCAACAAGAAAAATAGAATAAACTAGTAAGCTAGAACAAATAAAAGTAGAATAGAAGTTAAATTAAAGGAACATTGAACCTGTGATGAAGAAGAAATAATCCTAAATCCTAAAACTACATCCTAAGAGAGAGGAGAGAACCTCTCTCTCTAAAAACTACATCTAAATTATGAAAAGTAAATTATTGTAGGCCTGTTGATGAATGGATGCATTCCCCCACTTTATAGCATCTAATCTGTGTTTTCCGGGTCGAAAATTGGGTCAAAACAGCCCAGAAATCGCTCGTTCAGGTCGCGGCAAAGTGACGCGGAGGCGTCGTCCACGCGTTTGCGTGGATTGCATTTTTTTCCAGGTCACGCGTTCGCATCGCTTAGCGTCGGGACAGATATGACAAATTATATATCGTTGCAAAGCCCCAAACATTAGCTTTCCAACGCAACTGGAACCATCTCATTTGGACCTCTGTAGCTCAAGTTATGACCGTTTGAGTGCGTAGAGGTCAGGCTGGACAGCTTAGCAATTTCTTCAACTTCTTGTATTCCTTCCATTTTTGTATTCTTCCTTTCTATCCTCTGAGCCATTCCTGCCCTGTAATCTCTGAAATCACTTTACACACATTTCAAGATATCTAAAGGTAATAAGAGAGGATTAAACATAGGGAACTTAAGGCCAAAGAAGCATGTTTTCAATCAAACCACATAATTAGGAAGGCAAATGTAAATCCATCCAAATAGTATGAATAAGTGAGTAAAGAGTTTATAAAAATCACTCAATTGAGCATAAGATAAAGCATAAAATAGTGGTTTATCAGTCGTCATCATCAGACCCTAGATCCTCCTCTCTAAAGGGAACCTCTTCTTCCACATTCTAGTTCCCCGGGACATTCTCAGGAAGGACCTAAGCTGTGTTCGCCTGGTCGACCCCAGCAGCCTGACCGCTATCCTCGCTAGTGGTCTCCTGCTCCTGACTTGTTGAAGAGTTGCCGATGAATCCTCATCCCCATCATCACCACCAATGAGGTTCATCAAATCGGCCAGAGTAGTCCTCCTGCCAGCCATCGAAACTGCAAACAAAGCAAAATGTGAGCAATAGGAAAGCAAAAAGTAACAAAATACAAGAAAAGAGGAGAGCTCACCAACATGCAAATGACCGGTCTCCCGGTCTCCCATAACCATATGGGGATTTAGATTTTTCTCACCAAAAATAGCCAATAATATGTCAGCGATATTACGCTCTTTCGGGCTCAGCCAATCGTAAGAAACCTTAATCAAATAATCGGATCCCGCCCCAAAACTCCAATAGGTCAGGATCCACCTTTCCCCCTCCGCCGTAAGCCAAAAAGGTTGATGGCCCTCAACCGGTCTGACCTTGAAAAAGGTGTGTTTAAAACCATGAAAGGAATCTTCAAAGAGACCGAAGATCCTACGACCTTGTTGGGCCCGAAAAGACATGTGACCCTTCTTGGTCTTCCCCTCCTGAGAAGGGTTGGTGAGAAGGAAAAGGTAGAGGAAAATACGCACGGAGACCGAGATCTCCAAAAACTCGCAGACCATTTCAAAGCAGCGAATCGCAGTCCAGCTATTCGAGTGCAGCTGCGAATGAGCAACTTCACAACGATTCAGCAAGCCCATGACAAAGGGAGAGAAGGGCAAGCGAACTCCCAAGGTGGTGAACATAGGCTTATAAACCCACAACCAATCAACCACTCGTGGGGATGCCAAATTCTTTTGACAAACACGTTCCCGGTCGGTGGGAACATAAACTTGGTAGAGCGCCTCCTCGGGACCACCGCCACACAAAAGCCCAGCTTGCCGAAGCTCTTGAAGGCTCTCCCGAGTAACCGAAGATCGGGCGTCCCTCACGTCGGAAGTAACCCACGCATAGTGTTCGATGAAGTCGGCTAGCAGTCGCTAAGCCGGGTTCAGCACGGGACGATCAGCCATACCTACAGCGGGGGCACCACCTAGTCAGAACAAGAGGTCGAGAACCCCGGGAAACAGTAACAACAAACTACAACTCCGATCCCTAAATCAACCCCATCACCAAATCCAACCCAGAAACCCAGGCAAAACCTAAAGAAAAACCCAGTGGCGCCCCTCTAAAAGAAGAAAAACAGCAAGAACGAGCGGAAACCCAGGCATGCATAAAAAAGAATGCACAAAGAAGAACACACAAAACCAGAAAAAGCAAGAAAAGAAGAAAAGCATAAACAACGTACCAGAAGAATGCAAAGTCTGGGAAAGATGAAGGAGAAATCCAAAAGAGCAAAGTAGCAGCAAGAGCATGACTGAAAATGGAAGCAGCAGCAGTTCAAGAAAATACGGGAAGGAGAAAAGGGAAGCGAAGAAATGAGGAATCTGTGAAAGTAAAAAAGGAACGAGGAATGTAACCGTCAAAGAAGCGCCAAAGGACAGGGGCATACCTGTCCTTTCACACAAATTTCAAATCATGAAATGATGGGGGCAATTAATGCCCCACACAGAAGCCAAGGAGGCGGCGTCAGAGACAAGACAACCACGCGCATGAAACACAAAACATCACCAACGAGCTCCCGAGAAGATGAACACGTCCCGTCTCGGCGAGTAGAACAAACGCGGCTGGCCATGAGCCCCAAACCTCAAAACAGGCACGTTGGGGGCACTGTTACGGACCCTCAAGGGTCCAGCCCAACTCGCCGTCGGGTCGGGGCAACGCCCCTGACCCAGGCCCAAACCTTCCCATACAGTTTGAAGAACCCGACGGGTCGGTTTCTGGCACCCGACCAGGGCCACGCCCGACTCCACCCGTACGGCACAGACCACCAGTCGGGTCGGTACCCCCGGGGTAGCACCCGAAGCCCCGACCCGGAGTCCGGCACGACTTGACCTGACCACGTGAACTAGGGCATCTCATAGAAGCTCCCTGGACAGTGGGCTAGGTTATTTCATGGGCCCACCCAGCACCATATATAAGGGGAGAAGTCAGCACTCCCCCCAAGGTATGTGTCACTTTACCTAATTCGGCCAACATCTCGTACGAACGCTAACTTGATCGTTGGAGTGTCCTTGCAAGTGGCCACCCCCCTCCATGTCATCTCCGGCGACTTCAAATCTCACCTCATCCTCAACTCCACGTCAACCCAGGGTCCAACCCACACTTCACCTCGTCTCCACCCGACCCATTGAATACCCGAGGACCCCAGATAATGAACAAAAACAATCTAATCAAAGAGATTAGAAATTTGCAATTTCTCACTCAGCATTCCTCTCCTTAATTTCGAAAGTTTGGTTTTGGATTTTGATATATTATGTGATTTTGATGTTCTAGAGTTGAATTAGCTTGAGAAAATTATTGGGTTGTGTCAAATTGGTTCGTGGGTAAGGTAAAAATCTTCAAACCCTCTGTGAATTAATTGATTAGTGAGCTCTTATATTGATTTTAGCGATATTGTGTGGAATTAGATTGAATTGTGTATTTCGAAGACAAATTAGTGGTAGTGGAGGCTTGACATTGGACTTTGGGAGCTGAAAATCCATTTTTGGTGTGGTCTTGGAGAGGTGGAAGCTTGAGAAACGGTGGAATTGAAGGTATTCCGGGCTTAGGGAGGAATCGGATAAGGTATGATTTTGGTTTCTCGTAAATAATGTATAATGTAACATGAAAACGTAGGCTAATTGACCATAGGATAGGTTGAACTATGTGAATTGTTAAGGATTAGTGATGATTATTGAAAATTATTACACGGATTGGATGAATTTGTATATTGGCAAGTTATGGTATGAAATTAATGTATATGAATATAGTTGTTGTTTATTTGGTTGTGGAATTGTTGAATATATATGTGTGTGTGTGTGTGTTGGTTATAAGATTTTGCTTTAAAATTGAGGATTTGAAAAGAATAGAGGTTTTGGTGTTTTTGGTAAAAAGTAGTTTTTGACCAATTTCGGTAGGTCATAACTAGCTTCTGGACTCCCAAATTCTGTAAGACTTGTTTTAAATGAAAATTAGGTCTGTGAAATTTATGCCGTTCAAAGAACAAAGAAAAATCATTTAAAACAAAAAAGTTATGTGCGTTTGAAGTCTGGTGCAAAAATCTAGTTTTCTGCAAACTTAGTAGCTTTTTGAGGAAATTGGAACCCTGCATACACGAACATGTATGCAACGTGGATCTTGGGCTCTGCCCAGACGTCCCGCAAATGCGGGCATGGTCTACATACGCAAATATGAAAAAATTACACTCATGCGTATGCAAGGACGTGCATGCACTATTTTGGTTATAAGATTTTGCTTTAAAATTGAGGATTTGGAAAGAATAGAGGTTTTGGTATTTTTGTAAAAAGTGGGTTTTGATCAATTTTGGCATGTCATAACTAGCTTCCGGACTCCCAAATTCTATAAGACTTGTTTTAAATGAATTGGGTCCGTGAAATTTATGTCATTCGAAGAACAGACAAAAAATCATTTAAAACATAAAAGTTATGTGCGTTTGAAGTTTGGTTCAAAAATCTAGTTTTCTGCAAACTTAGCAGCTTTTTGAGGAAATCGGAACCCTGCGTAAAGAAACATGTATACGACGCAAATCTTGGGCTCTGCCCAGACATCTCGCATACGCGGGCATGGTCTACATACGCGAATATGACACAATTACACTTATGCGTATGCAAGGACGTGCATGCATACGCGAAAATGCTATATTTACACTCACACCTATGCGACCAAAGGTCTGCGTAAGCGGGGTCACCCTATTGTTTCATGAGTTCGCATATGTGACGGTGCTCACGTACGTGATTTTGGCATTTTTACACCCATGCGTACGCGAGCATGGACATGCGTATGCATGACCCCTGTTTTTCTAAAAAGTGTGTTTTTGATGTTTAACCAATTCTCTAGATTTCTAATCCTCTATAACTACCTTCTAAGACCCAATCCCTAATTTCTAAGCATAAAGAGAAGAGTGGACCTATAAGGGAAGTTTGTCAAGAGAAGAACTTGAATTGAAAATTTTAAATGAAGTTGAATATGGTATGAATGATGATGAAACTAATTTTGATTGATTGAGGAAGTGCGGAATGTCAAGAATTTTATGAATGAAAGATGTATTGATAATGATTGATTGATATTGAACGATTAATGGCATATGCACTTCAATTATCTAAGATACGAGTTTACCTGGGTAGACGTAGTAGCTTGCCACCACTTGCTCTAGGTTGAGACTCGATACTCTGTTAATCCTACGTCGCAAGATGTGATCGGGCACTTTAACTCCCTGGAGTTCCCCCAATGAGATGATAAATGAATGATTGTGATTATATGCATAGACTCTTGGGGATGTGCGCACGGAGGGACTGTCCAGGGTTAGCTATCGGACATGTCGGGTTTGACTATATAACTGACAGATGAGACTCATCAGCCATAGGGTAGGCATACATAATATGTATTTGTATGTTTTGCTTGAGTGTGCATTACTTTGGTTTGCCTAATTTATTAGCCATGCTTATCTGCTATTTGTCCTACTTGCTGTAATTGCATCCTATCTGTGTTTTTTTTGTCTGTCTTGTATGTCTTTGCAACTGAGAGATTCATCATGCTGGCGGAGGTGACGCTTATGGTAGTTCCACTGGTGTTTAGGAGGTTCAGATTGACAGAAGGTGAATAGTTAGATTAGAACTAGAATCCACAAATAGACTCCGGAATTTCTGGTTTAATATACTTCTTTAAGTTTAAATCTAAGTGTCAAAGTTCTAGGAATGTCTTTGGCTTTTTCGAGACCTTATATATTATCTACATTGGCATCTTTACAATGATGAAAACCCCCAATTCTCATTCCATACATATTTTTGCTGTTTTTCATATGCAGGTCAAGAGGCACCTCAGTGAGCGTCTGCAGGTCTCTTTGCAAGCGAAGATATCACTTTTTAGGGATGTTGTATTTTGGTTTTAGGCAATGTATTTATGTATATAGATTCTCCTATGTAAATATTTTATATTTTGCCCTCTTAAAGGTTGCTTTTGGAGAAACAAGTGTTTTATTTTCTGTTTTGGGATAACTTTGGGGTATGTTTATATATGTATGTATACTCTGGCCAGTCTTAGCTTCGCAGGTCGATCTCAGAGCTTGATATCTATATTTTTGGAACTTTGATCTTTATATATATATATATATATATATATATATATATATATATATATTATCCTTCTTTTCAATCTTCTTTATCCTTATGCGCTTATCCGTGCGAGTTTGATGCGGTTTTCTGTTACGCTTTTGTTTAGCTTCTCTTTTAAGGCTCCTAACTTATTATGAATTCTTTCACTATATTTATATACGTCTTTTACTTTTAAAGGTCGTATTACCTCACCGCCTCTACTTTACGACTTAAGCGTAAGACTCTGTGTGGTAGGGTATTACATTCAAAATTGTATATACTTGATTATATTGCTTTATGTATACAGCTTTGACATTAACCTTAAAAGTAACTTCCTATCTATCATGCTACCAAGTGTTGGGGGATAACCTTCTTTTTCTTTGCCTTATTCCAGATTATATCAAATAATTAATCTTTCATGATATGACTTGATCAAATATGAGATTTGTTAACATAAAAAAAAACATTCACTTCCTCATCTTTTATCTGGTTAACTTGCCTCCCACATAGCTGCATGGTCTCTCTATCCCATGAAAGAAGTGTTATGCATCCTGTTCTATTATATTCCATAACTTCGACCTTGAACACGTGTTATGAAATCAATGATCAATAATAAAAAAAATATTAAAAGCCACATGAGTCAAATGTTATCCCTATTTGAGGACATACCTTAGTGATGGACTATCATGTGTGTGTCCACATTTGCCATATTTATATCTATTGTCAATTGGAGTTTCGACTTTTTTTGAACACTTTTGACAAATTTTATAATACCAATCATCTTTTTCAGCATTGCTTGAAACAATAGTTCCAACAATCTATATAGGTCCTTCTTATAAATAACCCAACTACAATAAGAAAAACATACATGACTTATTTCATAAACAAATACACATAAGGATCGACTTTGCCTCTTTCGAATTCAGAGCTTCTTCTATTGTCTTTACTATCACATTTCCCTTTCAAATTCGTCAGCCTCAGAACGCAATCTGTGTGAAGAAACCTGACAAATTCTTGCAGATATCATAGGTTTTAAAGACATCCTCTTGCATATTAAGTTCATCCGAATGAAAAACTAACAAATTTTATATTTAACACAAATAATAGTCTTTTTTCTTCTGATTGTAGACTACAACCTTTCACAGAATTCTTTAATCTCATGCAGTTGAGGATTAATACGTAGCTTGGATATATCAAAATGACTTCGCATTGATGTCTTTTTTGCAATATAAGCAAAATATTGTGAGACCCCATGATTGTTTATCAACTAACCATAAATAAAACACAATTTTGGTTTTGATCGCACCATTCTATCTGCTTGGTTTAAAAAATTGAGCTACCAGGATTAATGGTTCAACCTTCTCCCCATCGAGAAATGCAAAAATCTGATCGACCATGAAGGCTTTATTTGTTAAATATAAAAAAGGTAATTCTTTGCAAGAAAGTAGTGAATCAATTTATAAACTTACTAAAGGTTTTCAAACAAAATAGCCAACTGTTTGGTATCTCTCCCTTTACTGGTGATCAATTTTCTAGAATCTTCTTTCCCAACAATCTCGCCTATAACATCTATTACACACACATAAAAAATTCCATAAATGATAAGCTACATAGCTCAAGATCTTATTTCCATGTGAGCGAAAAAAGTGTTAATTTTGTACAGACTAACCTACTAATATAAAATCATCTAGTTTGTCTACATCAAGCAACTCCGATAGAGCTTTAAAACAAAATGTTTGAAGAGAATAGCTAGGATTTTCAACAGAAAAAACAGTGGTCCTGTAATGTCCATCTATTGTTACTTGTCCCAATTTTCTTCCTCTTGTCCATGACAATGAAATTTGTCATGACATACGTCTTAAACTCGACGAGTTTACCCTTCCATTTCTTCACCAGTTGCTTTGGTATAGAAGTTTAGATCATCCTGTCCTATAGATAATTAAAAGTTTATTTAAAGGAAACTCATACTAAGAAAAAAATAATCCACACACTAAGATATCCACAAAATTACTTTTATCCTAATATCTCGAAGAACTATTTCAATGTCATTAATTTTTTTATTGTTGAATTTATTTGGAACTTCTCATAAATGGACAACATATATCTTAAAGATCCATTCTAATTTTTTTGCATTAACATCCGTAAGCATATCATAAGCTTCAACCATTGTTATGTAGTGATGGGAAGAATATGTATAAATTTATTTTAGAAATTTCTCCACTAATACAACCTCATTGGTAACAAAGTAAACTCTAACCTGCCTTCATTGCTCTTTTATACTTGTTTTTTGAATTTTAAAGTTCATGTATACTTGGTTGATGCACTGATATATTATAACGACCCACATTTTTTAAAATCTAAATATAAATAAGCTATAATTTATTTTATAAATTAGATTTCCTTATTTTTGGAAATTATTTTATTAAAAATAATTAAATTAATTTTATAACTATTTACGTTCAATTAAATTCAAATTCTTATCTATATTTTTATTATGATACAATATTTTATATAATTAAAACTATAATTTTAGTAATTTATAAATAATAAAAATTATATATTTTAATTTGAGTAATTGATATTTTTAATTTAAAAATAAAGTTTAGCTAATAATATTATTATCGAGCTAGATATATGCCGATATGAGTAAATATCGGTAGTCTTCGATGAACTTAACTTTACTAATGCTTCACCGTATATCTTTTATTTTCAGATTACTAATATCATTTATATTAATAACTCATATATATTATTACTTGTGTTTTAATATATCCAGTTTTTATAATTATCTATTCAAAATATTTATAATTTGTATTGCTGACTCAGTAATCTCAGAACTTAACACCTTGCAATATTCATTAATGATAATCATCATCTTCACTTTATTTTTTCATTTCATTCACGAAACCATTTGAAAATGAAGAAAGAAAGAACCGAAGCCACAAGAAAAGAAATAAGAAGTGTGGCTTATAAGCATATATACATACATATAATTATGACAAATATCCTTTCATTTAATAAACCAATGACACTTAATCAAGAATCATTATTATTCATCTTCATTTTTCTTCATTTATCACGGAACTTGAAAAGAAAAGAAAGAAAGGAACCGAGAGTGAAGAAGAGAGAACCTCCATGACCGTGAAGCTTCCGACTCCAATTTTTTGAGATTCGTAACTCCAATAAAAAATCTAATCCGATAAAAGTGTCTGTATCTTCCTTTTTTATGTAACACCTTACCACAAAGAGTTTTATGCTTATGTCATAAAATAGAAATTGTGTGGTATTACGACCTCTAAAATAAAATATATATATACATATAGTAATGGAAAGAAAGTAATATATAAGGAGCCTTAGAGGAATAGTTAAAACGAAACTGTAAAATTAAAAGCGCAACGTTCAGGAATAATGTTAACTTGTGTTCTAAGAAAACCAAGGTTCATAAGTTTAATTACCCCGAAAGCAAGATTAAAAGGTCAAGAATACAAGATAACAAACCCCCTAACTCAACCTGCGAAGCTAAGACTGGTCACAGAATATTTACATAAATATATACATAGCGCGAAGTTCAAAATACATAAACATAAAACCCTAGTTCTCCATAGACCTCTAAGAGGTATAAAATAAAGTTGTTCAGAGGGTTAAATACATAAGATTATATATTACATATACACCAAAATAACATACCATAAACCACTCCGCTGCAGAACTCCAGATGCCTACCGTGGTGCCTCTCGACCTGCATCTGAAAAACAACAACACACTATGGGACGAGGACCGGAGGCTCTCAGCATGGTAAAGGTGCCACGCACATAAGATATAAGGTCCTGGAAATGCCAGAGGCAATTCTAGAATGCCAATACTCAGATTAATAAACTTAAAACTTAAAGAATTAACACGGTAAACTATAAGCAGGATAGTTATCTAAGGTTCATAAGGGTCTAACTCAATCCTAACCTAATCCCTCAATTTACAATTCACTTGTTGTCTTATAAAACTCAAACTCTACAATCCACCTTCTACTCTTCCAACCTTCCAAATTCACCAGTGCACAGATAAAGAATACAGACAAAGCAATCAAAGGTAGAATTCAGATACACAGGTAGCAAGTATAGCAAATAGGCATAGTAATTCACAAAAGCAAACCCAAATAATGCACAATCAAACAAAGCAAACATATACATATGATGTATGCCTACCCTATGGCTGATGAGTCTCAACTGTCGGTTATAAAGCTAACCCGACATGTCCGGTAGCTAACCCTGGATAGAACACCACAACATGGAACATGTATTACTCGTCTTCCCATGCTGGTGTTTCAGACAAAACTATAGGAAGACGATGAAATGGACAAGAAGAAAACTGAGGTGAATCCAAGGGAAGGTAACTCAACTCACTGTGAGTTTTCAATATTCAAATATTAATTGTTCATACTAAAATAAGTTCAGACTCATCTTGAAGAGGACGAATTCATGTCTGGACATGCGCGCGTAAGAAATATAATTGGGAAGATGGTCAAGAAGAATTCTGAGATAGAATTTCAATACAATTTACAAAAGAAGGCTAGATTAATTTGCAAATATTCATTGACATCCTCTCTCTCCCGCATAAAGGATTCGGTCCAGGCCTTGTTTAGTACTTACAATTTATCAGTCAAAAGGGTAACTTCAAGACATTCCTTTCCACTACGTAGCACAATTACTGAATTCAATTAATCACTCTATGCACCCATTGGAATTTCTTACCTCTCAAGTATAATCCAAATTGAATGTTTCAAAACAAACCAACCCGCTTCTCCTGCGTCACTCTGATTGCTCGTCATTAAAAACTTATCCATCCATCTATAATAACCAAACTTCTTTTGTCTAATTAACTCAAAGTCATCTACCAATAATTTACCTAGGAAACATGGTTATTACAACTGAATCAGGTGTTGTGAATGAGTGTTGTATGTTAATAGTATGCAAGGTGGTTAAAGTTCGTTAACCGATTTCACCATTACCTTGGATGAGAGATCCATGACCATGTCGCTAAGATTGTTCTACCTTCTTCTTCCTTTTCTCCATGTAGTTACAAGACTTGTGCCCCTGTTTTTCACATGTAAAACATAACCCTGTACCTAGCAGACACGGCTTATCTAGATGAAAATTCCCGCACATGCGGCACCTTAAGTCCTATGAGTATTTCATCCTTTGCTTCCCTTCTCCATTTCCCTTATGGCTGCCACCTTCTTCATGACTATTCCAACCCTGGAAGGGTCGAGGTCTGTAACGATTTCTCTTAAACTCTTGGCTCCTTGGGGTTAAATTTGGGTTGTACTCCTTTCGATAACTCTCTCGACGGTCATTCTCTCCCACAACAGCCTTCCTTAGATATTCTTCTACGACCTTGCTCTTGTTTACTAGGTCTGAGAAAATTTTGATCTCCATCGGGCCCACAGAACTCAATATATCACTCCGGAGTCCTTCTTCATATTTGATACACTTCCATTCCTCAAAGTCTCCTGGAGCTCCTTGACAAATTTTGGAGAATCGTCATAGTTCCTCAAACATGTTCGTGTACTCAGCAATAGTCATCTGACCCTACTTCAGCTGCAACAGTTCAAGTTCCTTAGCTGTCTTGACCGAATTGGGGAAGTATTTCTTGTAAAACTCAGTTCGGAAAGCATCCCAAGGTATAGTAGCATCACACTGCTGCAGAAGGCGTTGCGTCCCTTGCCACCAATACTGAGCTTCACCTGCCAATTGATAAGTTGCAAATTCAACACGTTGATCTTCAGGGACTTGCTGTGTGTGTAAAGCCTGCTCAATCTTTTGAAACCAATTATCAGCCTCAGTAGGGTTCGTGGTTCCTCCGAATGTCGGTAGATGTATCTTCAGAAAAGTGGTGAGCATCATTGGCCCATTTCCACCATTATCGCCATTCCCATTATTGGTTTGGTTGCCTAACGCCTCAACAGTCGCATGCATAGCCGCAGCCATGTTTTCCAGGGTGGCCATAAAGTTCACAGGGTCATTTCCTATCGTTTCAAGGTTCGTATTTCCTAGTCTACCTCTTCCTCGCTCACGACCGCGTCTGCGAGTCGACATCTGGTTCCTATACACACGAAACAAGTGATATCAAGTTGATCAATCTCAATATCGCAAGTCTAGTGGTTCAAAGTCCAATTGCATGCTCATGAACGTTTATTCCACATATATCAGTTAGATATCCTAATAGCACACAGACACACACACAAACATAGAGTATGCACAGAAGCATAGTCAGTCTGTCCCTCAGGCTCTACAGGAATGAACTGCTCTGATACCATAATGTAACACCTTACCACACAGAGTTTTATGCTTAAGTCGTAAAACAGAGGTGGTGTGGTATTACACCTCTAAAATAAAATATATATGTATAGTAATTGAAAGAAAGTAATATACGAGGAGCCTTAGAGGAATAGTTAAAACAAAACTGTAAAATTAAAAGCGCAACGCTCAGGAATAATGTTAACTTGCATACTAAAAAAACCAAGGTTCATAAGTTTAACTAAACCGAAAGTAGGATTAGAAGGTCAAGAATACAAGATAACAAACCCCCTAACTCAGCCTGCGAAGCTAAGGCTGGGCGGAGAATATTTACATACATATATACATAGCCTGAAGTCCAAAATAACCCTAATTCTCCATAAACCTCTAAGAGGTACAAAATAAAGAAGCTTTTCGGAGAGTTAAATACATAAGATTATATATTAAATATACACCAAAATAACATCCCATAAACCACTCCGCTGCAGAACTCCAGATGCCTACCATGGTGTCTCTCAACCTGTATCTGAAAAACAACAACATAGTATGGGATGAGAATTGGAGGTTCTCAGTATGGTAAAGGAGCCACACACATAAGATATAAGGTCATGGGAATGCCAGAGACAATCCTAGAATGCCAATACTCAGATTAATAAACTTAAAACTTAAAGAATCATCACGGTAAACCATAAGCAGGATAGTTATCTAAGGTTCATAAAGGTCTAACTCAATCCTAACCTAATCCCTTAATTTACAATCGACTTGCTGTCTCATAAAACTCTAACTTTACAATCCACCTTCTACCTCTTCCAACCTTCCAAATTCACCAGTGCATAGACAAACAATACATATAAAGCAATCACAGGTAGAATTCAGATACACAGGTAGCAAGTATAGAAAATAAGCATAGTAATTCACAAAAGCAAACCCAAATAATGCACAATCAAACAAAGCAAACATATGCATATGATGTATGTCTGCCCTATGGTTGATGAGTCTCATCTGTCGGTTATAAAGCCAACCTGACATGTTCGATAGCTAACACTGGATAGAACACCACAACATGGAATCGGTATTACTCGTCTTCCCATGCCAGTGTTTCACCCAACCCAGAATAGGTATTACTCTTCTACTCAGGTAGGTGCCTCAACCATAACCCGGGTAGGAATTACTCGTCTAACCACAGGCAATGACTCGGATAGAAATTACTCGTCCATCCACAAAGTCATAACTTGGATAGGGATTACTTGTCCATCCTCAAAACCATAACTCATCATCTCAACATTCATAAATATATATTCATGCATAATTCTCATCAAACTCATAATATCAATCAACATTGCATTATTCTCAATCTTGCCTTATTCATCACTTTCAACATCTTCCTTCAGTACTAAGTTACCCCCCTTTCATAGCTTAATCTCTTCACTATACTTAAAACTAATATTTATGGTATAAAAGAATAAAAATAGAGGTTTAGAAGTTTAAAATCATGTTTAAAATACAAAAATTGAGTTGCTGAAAAACAGGACTCTGCATACGTGCCACCTTCATTTTTCTTAAAAGCTGATAAAGTACAGATTTCATAATTCATATTACCAATTTCTAGCGTCCATAACTTCCTCTAATAAATTCTATTTTTCATAAAATTTATACCGTTTTAAAGATCTTGAAATTATGTTTAATTTGAAATAGATTTCATTTAAATCCAAAATTCGAGGCTCAAGTTATGGATCGCCGAAGTTCATTAAAAATAGTTTTTTCAAAGATCATCAAACCCCTATTTTTACCAAAACCTCACTTCATACCTAAACATTTCACAACCAAAGCATCACCAAAACTCAACTCCACACATCCCATTCATTTTACAACACACCACACGCAATACTCTCAATTATTCAATAATTCCCCGCATATACACATACATCTTCACAATTCCTCAACCCAAATAAATAACAAATATACTCATATATATATATATATAGTTCCCATGCCACACATACTAACATACGCATTTAACCCTATCATTCAATAATCACCAAAAATAAATACTTCACCATACTATCATGAATGACTCAACATTTGCATCAAGAATTGCTAATCTATATCAAGTACACTGATTCAACTTCCATCAAACTCAATCAAATTTATCATCAAACACCAATACCACACTTTCAACAAAATCATCAATCACTACTCATTCTCAATATCATTTAATAATTCCATCAAAGTTACTAAACATTAACATAACTACACATTTCAACTTATCCTATGGTCATCTATCCTAAGTTTTCACAAGACATTATATATTACATACGAGAAACCAAAATCATACCTTAGCCGATTTCCACGTATTTCCCAAGGCAACCCACAAGGCAAAATTGTAAGCCTCAATCACCAAAATCCAATAACTCGATCTCACTCCAAGCTTCCAATTAAGCTTCCAACATATCCAATTGCCTCATATCACATATTTACATGCACCTAACATAATTATCACAAACATATTCCCAAAATTCAATACCCAAAACACAAAATCAATGAATTAGCTAGAGTTCTAGAATTCTTACGTTACACAAGCACCCAAGAAGCAAGATTGAACATTCTTCTCAAGCTAATTCGAGCCTAACCACCGGAATCAAGCCATTTTAAACATAATTGCTTATATAATTCGAATTTTATGGAGAAAGAAACTGATATACATCAATGGTTTTCATACCTTGTGATATACTGGGTTTTGTAAGGCTCGACGCTGCGGATGCGTGGCCACAAACGGTGCGGCGATCGGAGCTCGGAGCAAGAAGATATACGAGATTGAAGATTAAATGTAAATTTGAGTTAGGGTTCATAAACTTCTTTCTCTCTTCAGCGTTCCTTGCTGAATGAATGAGGAAGAAAGAGATTCATTAAGTGTGTATGGCTGAATGGGTTGGGCCTAGTTCGGTCGGTTCGGCCCATTCGGCCCAATTTTGGACAAAATTCTTTGAAATTAGAGTCAAAATTCTTGTTTTAATGAGCTCTATCTTATTTTACTATAAAATTTATATTTTTAATTTATTTTATTAAGAATTACTTTATTGACTATTTATTCGCTAATTTTGCGAGATTTACACTCTACGTATTGGTGTCATTTTGTATGGTAGAAGTTGACGGTGTCGTAGCTCTCCTTCCCCTTGAGTTCGGCCACTTGGAGTTCTTAGAGGCACAAACGATTTTTGACATTTTCTTCTTCGGCAACTCGATCAAAAAGCCTCTCCAAAATTTCTGTTATTTTGATTTCGTACGAAGGTAGGGTTTTGGTAAATTCTCATTGATTAAATTGTATTTGATAATGTTTGGATTGAGTGTTGTTGAAATTTGATTGTATTTCATGTTGAATTTTGTTGATAAATTGATATTTTGATGAGGTTGTGTGTGTTTTGGTAAGCCTGAAAGCAGCCAAGACCGCGTTTTTAATGGTAATATTGGGGCTGTTATTGTGTACATAATGAGATAAATTTGGCGAGAGATTATACTAAAAATTGCAAAGAATCGGTAACTGAAAAAGTTCGAAAACAGATTAAAATTCAAGTAATATTTTGAAAGAAAAAGGTTAATGGTTTCAGTTTTGGTATAAGAGAAAGAGTAGTACTTAAAATCTTATTTTTGAAAGGCAACATTATATTTGTATACAAAAATTATGGTAAAATTTATAATTATATAATTTTTCGGATATTTTAGGTGATAAATAAAGTACATGGGTAAAAAAAATAGGTATTTTGTAAAAGATCAGGGGTACTTTTATAAATATTGAGATAAGTGAGGTTTCAAATATAATTTTATAAAAATATTGAGTTAAAAATGAAACATTTAAAGGTTTGAAGTTTAAAACGTAGATAATAAAAATTTAAGAATAAAAGCTCTACGAAACTAAGTTTTTAAGAAATATATAAATATTATTTATTTACCATCTTATATTATTATTATTTTATTAAGAATATTAATTAGTAAAGATATTATTAATATTATTATAAGTCAGAGAAGAGCAAATAGAGTGATCTTAAAAATTTTAGAGAACACCCACTTAATTAAAAAATCTTATGATCATCTTTCGATAAAATATTTAGTGGATGATGAGAGAACAGTGTGAAGATAGTTTGAACTATTAAGGATAATTAAGTAAATCGAAGGACTGAAGAAAGAGAAAAGATAAATCGGCACATGTGAATATGTGATTATGAGAATGATTGAAAGGTCATGAGAGGCTGACGGAAAGTAAATAGTTATGGTGCCTGATGAATCCATATTTGATGAGATATTTTGGCTTGATTTGAGTGGATTTCATCACATAAACCTACACTTAAACACCAAAATAGCATACTTTTGTGTTTTGTCCCTATTTTGATCCTAAATGTGAAAACATACAATTTTGTGCTTGAAATGAGCAATTTAATTTCACTTTTATTCCATTTGATACCATGACATGTTTGTTGAGTGATTTCAGGCCTTAGAGGCAAGAATGGATGGCCAAAAGTGGAAGAAAGCATATACAAGGGAGAACACATGAAGAAAACAAGGAAAAGCACACACAGCGACGTGTGTGCACAAGTACCTGTGCGTACGCACAGGAGGATTTTTAGCCGAGTGTACGGACGCACACATCTGTGCGTATGCACAGGTCCTTACACGTGGTTTTGTTAATGAAATACTTGTTGCGCGAATTTTGGAGGCTTTTGGCCCATTTTGGAAGGCTTGGATGCTGAAATCAAGTGCTATATGAAGGGAGCAACATCACATATCAAGGCATTAGCTTAGAGAGCCATCTTAGAATAGAAAACATACATAGTAGGAGTAGGAGTAGTGTAGATTAGGAAATTCTCTATTAGAATTTTGTAGCATTTTATACTTCAAGTCTTGTTCTTGGATTTTGCAATTTACATTGTAAGTATCTCTTTAATTGTCTCTTTTATTATACTTGTTCTACACTTTCTTTTACTTTCATCTCTTGCCAATTTATATAGTTTTGCAATTTTGGATTTCTAGTTGTTTAATTGATGGCTGATGGCTTTTATATGTTTGTTTGAGTTGCTTCTATTGATTTTGAGCATTTATGATTCATAGCTTTCTTTATTTTACCAATTTTGCCATGTTTTGTTAATATGCATACTAGATGTTTGATGAAATGTCAATCCTAGTTATAGGGTAGATTTCCACCCCTTGGCTTGGGAAAAATGAGTTATGGATTACTAGAGTCATAATGTCCAACATTTAGTGATAATTCTTGGGTTGTTAGTTGACTCTTATTTCCATTGACGCTAGCCTTTTATCAACTAGTTTGGTAAGTTGGCTAGGACTTATGGATTAAGGTCAATTATGCTTGCTTGACTTACTCCTTGATGGTTGGGGTTGACTAGGCGAGACTAACTCATAACAATTATCATAGTTGTGGTTATGGCAAGGAAAGGATTCTATAACTCATCCCAAGTCAAGGTTTCATTTATGTTTTGAATCACTTTTCCATCACTTTATAGTTTTACTTGTCCATATTACATACATAGTTCTTTTATCCCTTTATTGCTTGTTAATTGCAAACTTGTCTTGTTCTTTAATTTCTTTATTTGTTTACTTGGTTTCAATCATTGAAAAACCCCTTTACTTCCTCACAACCAAAATTATATGCACTTGTGGTCAATAGTTCCTAGGGAGAACGACCCGGGAGTCGAAATACTCTCGGTTAATTTGGTTCGAATAGTGACATTATCTTTGGGAATTAAATTTGATTGATGATCAATGGTTGGGGTTGGACTATACTTGCAACGTCAATCCTATTTTTAGTGCGAAAATCCAAACCCATGCTTTGGTCACTCATCAGTGCCGATATGAAAATGTTAAGCCGTGGGATTTGTATGTAAATGACTGTGCGGAGATGCCCGTAAATGTGGAATGGCTTCCAGGAATCAGTGTCTGCAAGTACTTGCAGAGGTCATGTTTGACATACTTCAGCTGGAGAATCAGCGCCTGCAAGGCTGTAAGAAGTGGAAACTTGCAGATGTTATGTTGCTAGAATGCCTTATTCGACTTGTGAGTTGGATTGCGTCGGGTGCGGGTCGAAACTGACAAATGAGCTCATTACTTGCGATAGGACTAGACATGCATCATATTGTTTGTGCATTTGTATTTAGTTGTGTATACTCATTTTATTTCTCTGTGATTATGCTGTTTGATTTTGTGTGAATTGTTTGCGTGTTTGTATTGCGACTCTGCTTATGCTTGTTGGTTCCTGTATATGTCAAGGATTAAGATAATCGAAAACTGATCATTATAACTCAAAACTGAGTGGTGTGATTGTGATTTGTTTAAAGTAATGTAATTTAAAGAAAACTAACTAAAATCTTTAAAGTGAGTTTAAAGAATCCTAAAGGTAATTATTTTAAGGTTATACAGTAAAAATTTGCATTTGATTTTTTTACTCTCATGACATTCACTTTCCCTACTGAGAACATGTGAGGACGACGTTCTCACCCTTTACAGGTCTTGTATTTTCAGCGACAGGTTCAGGAATCCTTTGCGAGAAGCCGCGATCGGTCCACAGTGTTTTATATATATGTATTTGTATTTTCTGTATTTGGTTTAATTTTAGATTTTATTTTTCCTTCGTCATTTATTGTTTTGGAAATTTCAGAAATGTAGGACTTGTATTTGAAAATTTTCAAATAAATTTATGTATATCTTTGTGATTAAGAGATTAAAAGTAAAAAAGTTTCATTTTCTTAATTAAAGTTTTGGTTCGCATTCGCAAATGCTCAATATTAAATAAATATAATATAAAATTAAAGGAATAGAGATAAGTATCATTCGAACTTTAAGTACGATCATAAAGTGCTAAAAGTTAGGTATTACATATACTATTTATTTATTTTACATTTTCAATGTGAGTATAGGTACAATGTAACGTATGGCTCAATTTTTTCGTTATGGAACTCATGAATGTGATGTGCCTGGATATGAAAATAGGCGTGTTAGACCAAATTGTGGAACAGCTTCATGTGAGTGGTAGGGGTTAGAACTCGGACCGTATGAGTTTTGTGTTGGCAAAAATTGCTTAACAAATCGGAGAGCCCGATTTGACAGGGGTGATAATTTGAATTTCACAGCATCCAAATCGGACGGTGCATTTTCTATATATATATATATATATATATATATATATATATATATATATATATATATATATATATATATATATATGAATTTTTCTATATGAACCACAACTCGAACCGTCCGACTAGCTATGAAGAACTCGCATGATCCGATTTGTGGTGTTCTGATCCCACACAGGGGTCAAGCACCTCTCTTCTTCATAACCACGTTCAACCCCACCTTTACCTCCATATTGAAGCGTACAACGTATCTATTAATAGAAATAACCACATATTGAACATTTGAAACTCCACTTGTCGATCAATTAACCACTTACTACATTTTTATAATATATTAATATAAATATATTAATATATTTTTCAACCCAAATAAATTGTAGTTTCCTCGTCTTATACAAATCTTGCTAGTTTAAAAGACAACAAAATAACTAGAGATACTATCCAAATTGATACTAGAATCTCTAACTATAACAACAATTTGCTTAGACAATTCTAGACCGATAGAATTTATTCAGAAATCTTAAGTAATCAACATTTTTTATTGTTTTTATCTTATATTTAAATTAACATTAATTAATTCTTTATTTTACTAAAAATATTAGTCTCTTAACATTTCTTTTATAAAAATGGTTGAGATTGACTAAAGGACATATAAAATCACCCAAAAATGCGATTGAAGGTTTATCAGCTTAGATTAAGTTTTCTTTTCACTTTTCTATTTTTTTTTTAATTATTTAAGGTTTTTTTTTTAGATTGGATATAATAACTATTTTTTTCTTATATTAGTGGAGTATTTTTTTTATTGTTTAGTTTTTATAACTACTCATATACTTTTTCTTTCATCTGATGAAATTATATTGTCAGATATTTTAAAAAATAATTCCCAATTTTAATATCTTCAATCTTAGAAAAGAAAAAATTAACGATAAAGATGATTATTATACACGAATTCAATTCATATTATAGTCCTTATCCAAACAACTGACTAACAAGTAACAACCAACAACTCAACAAGCACAAGTGGCTAAGAATGAATGAAACGGTCTTCGCCTGATAGCCACACACACACACACTCTCCTTTCGGCTTTCGCCCTTCTTCGGTTCTTCTTACTAGTGCAGTAATAACAAGCTAGTAAGTAGAGTATGCTAAGAGTTTCTTCGAAACTTGTGCCGCTTCTTCTTCAATCAGTTACTTCAAGTCACACTCACACGCACCTCATTTCTTCTTATTCTACTTCACGTCTCTTCCTCTCTTATTCTCACCTTTTTCCTCGGAGACCAATGGCCTCTCTCTCCGCCCTACCACACCGTCTCCAATATCCTACTGCTCGCAGAGACGACTCCATCGTTGAAGACTACCACGGCGTCAAGGTTGCCGATCCTTACCGATGGTACGGAAAACAAACTTAACTGTTTTCGCTGCTCGATTTCATTGTTGCGTCGTATAGATTTCGTTTTGCTTTCTCATTTCAATCTTGTTAATTCAAATGTTTAATACCTGTTTAGCTGTTTTCGCTGCTCGATTTCATTCTCGTTTCAGATAGATTGCGTTTTGTTTTCTCATTTCAAGTTGTTGGTTAAAAAATTTTCATACCTAATTTAGGATTGCGAGGATAGTTAATTGCTCTCGCGCATTAGAAAATCGGTAAGGAAAATCTTACCGAAATGTTTTTGTTGATTAGGCTCGAAGATCCAGATGTGGAAGAAGTGAAGGAGTTTGTAGAGAAACAGGTGCAATTGACGAACTCGGTACTTCAGCAATGCGAAACTAGATCCAAACTTAGTGAAAAGATCACGAAGCTTTTTGATCATCCTCGTTATCATGCTCCGTTTAGGCGAGGTGATAAGTACTTTTACTTCCACAACTCAGGGCTTCAGCCTCAAGACACACTCTATGTGCAGGTTTGGTTGCGGATTATGCGTTGAGATGAGTTTGCTAGATGCTTTGATTGGTACGGACTTTTGAGTTTATTGCGTATTCATTTGTCTTGCTGTTCACTTTTAGGATAGCTTGGAGGGTGAACCTGAGGTTTTGCTTGATCCTAATGCGCTCAGCGAAGATGGAACCATCTCGTTGAACACGCTATCAATCAGTGAAGATGCTAAGTATTTGGCTTACGGACTTAGTTCAAGTGGTAGTGATTGGGTGACTATAAAAGTAATGCGTATTGCAGATAAGAATGTTGAGCCTGACACTTTGTCATGGGTGAGCGTCACTGTGTTCCTTGTTAGTAACAGCAACCAGCTTAGAAATGAGTTGCCACTGACTGTTGTAAACTTGGACATGTTTCAGGTCAAGTTTTCCTCTATTAGTTGGACACATGATAGCAAAGGTTTCTTTTATAGCCGATATCCAGCACCTAAGTAAGTGATCTCCTATTCTTGCTCTTTTTTATAGGCCTATTCTCATATTATTTCTCTTACAAGGAAGTCTGAATTTTCGACTCTGGCTTTCATAGGCTTGAATTTCAAATTGTCACGTGTATTTGTTAAATTATGAGAATATTTAACTCAAGTTTACGAGAAAATGAAAATTAGTATCTCATTAACACTGTCAATGGTTTATATACAGTAGGTTGCACATAAGGAAAAATCAACAACTAACAGATTTAATAATTAACTGTACAGCTGGCATGAAATATGATTCTAATTCTGTCTGTTGACCCTAATAGAGAATATAGCCTATTTGATTAGTAATCATAAGGAAGATAGAAGTTTGTTATTCTAATTTGTAAATGTTATCCGACTACTGATTCATCGAAGTATATAGTTTAAAAATGTTGTGCGTTGCCAGGGATTTGCTTGTCCTGGTCAAGATAATCTGAATTGTGGTTATTTGATTTATTTTTATGGAGATATTATTAATTATTCATTCAGAGTGATGGTGGAAGGATCAGTTTCATGTGTTCCTTATTTAAAATTTTAATTATGTTGCTTCTACTATATAGGGATGGAGAAGTAGTAGATGCTGGGACTGAGACGAATTCTAATCTTTACCATGAGCTCTATTATCATTTCTTGGGTACAGATCAATCAGAAGATATTTTGTGTTGGAGAGATCCTGAAAACCCTAAATATTTATTTGGAGGAAGTGTCACTGATGATGGGAAGGTACACTTTATTGTCATTGCTTTAGAACTATATGACATATCTGTGTTCTTTCTGTGTACACATGAAATAAGAAAAGTTCAGGAACAATATTTTTCTTCTGAAGACTTTACTGTTATCAATGTCATTGGTTTTCCACTTCTTCTATGCCCTATTGTACATATTTCTTGGAAGGTATTTCTTTAGCTCTTCCTGTTAGCATTTGGAATTGGTCTTGCTTGATTTGTTTTCATGGGAATAATTGGATATCTTCTATTGTGTTTGGCAAAATTTTACATTTAGCATTATATACTTATGGTAAGTAGCCTGGTGTTGATATTCAATGGCATATTGCCGGTTTTTTGCTAAATAGTCATCTGTCTCGAGCATCATGCTATAAAAACTTGTAGCTTTGTCACAAAATGGTGAGTCACCCTATTATCGTTAGGGTACCTTATGCTACGAGAGAAGGTATATACATCACATAACAATAGCATTGGAGATAGTTCTAAAAAATGAGTCTAATTTTATTTTTCTTTGTGGAGTACAAAAACGAAGCATACACAACATTTTATGCATATGATGTTAAATTTCCAATGAATCTCACTCTGTTTCTGTCAAATGTGCAGTATGTTCTCCTTTATATTTCAGAAGGCTGTGATCCAGTTAACAAACTTTACTACTTTGACATGTCTGAACTTCCCAACGGGATGGAAAGTTTTCGAAATAAAAGTACTCTGCTTCCATTTGTCAAGCTCATTGATAATTTTGATGCACAGTATCATGACATTGCGAATGACGGCACTGTGTTTACATTTTTGACTAATAAAGATGCTCCAAAATATAAACTAGTAAGGGTAGATTTGAGAGAACCAACTGTGTGGTCTGAGGTTCTCCAAGAGTCTGAAAATGATGTACTTGAGTCAGCTTGTGCTGTGAATGGTAATCAACTGATAGTGAGTTATTTGAGTGATGTGAAGTATATTCTTCAAGTAAGAGACCTAGAAACAGGCTTGTTGCTACATCAATTACCAATTGATATTGGCACTGTTGATGAAGTTTCTGCAAGGCGTAAAGATAGTGTGGTTTTCATAAGCTTTACAAGCTTCCTAACGCCAAGAATCATATATCAGTGTGACCTTAGAACAAATATACCTGATATGAAGATATTTCGTGAAATTGTTGTCCCTGGGTTTGATCGCTCTGAGTTTCAGGTCAAGCAGGTAAACACAATTTTTTTGATGTTGAGATATCCTATGTTTAGGTCCACGATATTCTTAAGGCTCTATAAGTTCATTGTTTTCAGTTATAGATATTGTATTTCTCAGATTATGGATGGCTGTTACAGTGTTACTTGACTTGTTCTGTTCTTTGATTCCATTTGAACTTTCAGGTTTTTGTTACCAGTAAAGATGGGACAAAGATCCCAATATTCATTGTTGCCAAAAAGGATATTCGTTTGGATGGATCGCACCCGTGTTTGCTATATGGATATGGTGGTTTTAACATAAGTCTCACACCATCTTTCGCTGTTAGTCGTATAGTACTCACAAGACATTTAGGTACTGTTTTTTGCATTGCAAATATTCGTGGAGGTGGAGAATACGGGGAGGAATGGCATAAAGCAGGATCCCTTGCAAATAAGCAGAATTGCTTTGATGACTTCATCTCTGCAGCTGAGTATCTTGTGTCTACTGGTTATACCCAACCCCGAAAGTTATGCATTGAAGGTGGGAGTAATGGTGGTCTTCTTATTGGGGCTTGTATAAACCAGGTGTGATTCATTTGGTTTGTCTTCCTATGTTTGACACTTTCCCATTCCATGATCTCCACTTATGCTAACTGTTTCCTCCACTTCGCACAGAGACCTGATCTTTTTGGTTGTGCACTGGCTCATGTTGGTGTTATGGATATGCTAAGGTTCCACAAATTTACCATAGGTTTGTTTGGATTTGTTATGGCTAATTATTTGTTTATGAGTGCCACCTATTGATATAAAAACTGCTATTCAGGCCATGCTTGGACCACAGATTATGGTTGTTCAGACAAGGAGAAAGAGTTTCATTGGCTAATCAAGTGAGTGAGTTTTAGCATGAAGTATGACAATAAGTTCGTATATTTATGCAAAAAGTAATTCTTTTATATAGAATATATATTTCATGCAAAAAAAATAATTTTTGTCATCATTTTGTTTTATTCATTTTAGTGTCGGATTGAGTCATTAGTATTTCTGCATTGGTCATATTGTCATGTGGCTACTTTGCTTTGTCGATTCCTGTGATTTCTTATGTTTGGTAAATTTATGTTTGTAAGTGTGAGTAGAAGATATGATGTTCCTCTAATCAACTGTTCGTAGGTACTCACCATTGCATAATGTGCGGCGGCCATGGGAACAGCAGCCTGATAAGTCAATTCAATACCCATCGACCATGCTGTTGACTGCTGATCATGATGATCGTGTTGTGCCATTGCACTCATTGAAGCTATTGGCGGTTAGTCTACTTCTTCTTAATAATAGATTGAAACACGGGTTCTTGTTTCTCGTCTCTTTCAACATAAATTCGCATTGTTATCACTTGCAGACCATGCAGTATGTCCTGTGTACGAGCTTGGAGAATAGTCCGCAGACGAACCCGATAATTGGTCGCATTGACTGCAAGTCTGGACATGGAGCCGGTCGGCCAACACAGAAAATGGTAACAAATTCGTATCTGCTAAAATTTTCCATTATCCATTTGGTTATATTATCTCTCATGTTTCTTATGTATATATATATTATGTCCGCAGATAGATGAAGCTGCTGATCGGTACAGCTTCATGGCAAAAATGTTAGACGCGCAATGGATTGATTAACCCACTCGATTATAAGGTAGAAAACATTTTTTAAAAAAAGTAAATAAAAAAGAATTGTGATCCTCACTAGAGAAGGCATAGTTGTTTTTATTATCTTGTATTTGATAATAGATTATAGTCATATGAATATTCGCATGAAATTATTTTTTATTTAAAGATAATAGTTGAGAATTGTGAAAGTTATTAATATAATGTGGACATTAGAACATTATTTTTGTGGACTTTTTTTTCACTTATTTTTTAAAACATTTTAAAGATATTTCAAATGTATAATTTATATCAATTTTAATTTTAATTTTTTAAATTTTTATTCTATTTCTTTAATTTGGTTTGTTAATATGGTTTAAAATCGCCTTTAAATATAAAATTTATAATAATGTCTTTAATGTTTGGTGAGTTAAACCCCAAAGTGGTTCCTGAGATTCACGGTTTGCACCAATTTAGTCCCGGACTTACCAATTGCACCATTTATGTCCTCGACTTTGTAAAAATTGCACCAAGGTCGTCCCTAGCCACATCTTCGGGCAAATTAATGAACGCCGGCAGTGACCTGGCATTGAGAAGTCACGCTGGCGTAGATAACGGCAAGCTGAGGTGGCAATTGAAACTGTTTAACCCAATGTGGTCCCTATACCTAGTTTTAATCCCAATTTCTAGCATGGCATTGTCACCTTCGTGTGATTGTGTATATGATCATTTATGTTCAACAACTACATGGATACGCAATATCATTAATTCACTTGCTAACTCTGTATGCACTTAACATATAACACCAAACAAGGAATGAATTCTAAAATTTCAGTTCAATTTGGTCTTAAGCAAGAACATTCACCAAGTGCATAACCAAAATTCAATCTCAATCATAATAAAAACTTATAGAAAACTGTAGAATATGAGTTACAATGTCTAATGAAAACAAAATTTGAAGCCTATGATGATCAGACATAAGATTTAACTTTCAAACAATTTATCGAACAGGTTGTATGCAGGATTCATAAACAGCAATTTTAGTTTATTGTAAGCATCAATCAACCCAAAAATTTCAACCAGCCAATACACATTTAGTCAAGAAACACAAATAATCAACTATCCTAAGTCTAACAAGATGTAAAAGCAGAATCAAAAGGCACTAAAATAAAAAAAAATAATTAGAAAAAAAAGAAACAGACACAGGATGGAATGGAACCTGCGTTGAGGAGTGAAAAAAGAAGATAGCGTAAAGAGCGGAGATGGTGGTTTTCACCAGAACTGGAATGTGCAGACAGAGGTGGCGCCACAAATAGGGGTGTTGCGTACAGGAGGAAAGAAATGGAGAAATAGGGAAGAAAGAAAAGGAAGAAGGGAAGAGGGAAGGTTAGCGACGGTGGGAAGAAAGAAAAGGAAGAAGGGAGGAGGAAAGGTTAGTGACGGTGGTCGCCAGCGGTAGGGACGGACGGACGGACGGAAGGTTGGTGTGGAGGTCTGCGGGCTGGGCTGGGTTTCAGAGAAGAAGAGAAGAAAGAAAGAAGGTTGGGCGGGCGTGACTTCTCAGTGCCAGGTCAGTGCCAGGTCACTGTCGGCGTTCATTAATTTGCTCGGAGATGTGGCTAGGGACGACCTTGGTGCAATTTTTACAAAGTCAGGGACATAAATGGTTCAATTGGTAAGTCAGGGACTAAATTGGTACAAACCGTAAATTTCAGGGACCACTTTAGAATTTAACTCAATGTTTAGTTAATGATTTAAAATTATCCTCGGCTGAACTATCAGTGACACATAATTAACATGTATAAAAAGATTTAAAATTTGTTTTAATCGTTAGATAAAATTGATATAAATTAAATATAAGCAAATATTTTTAAAAGCTTTTGGCAAAAATATCAAAGATAGAAAAAAAAAATTCTTTGCTATTTGTTTATTTTTGCGGCACATAGGTAATAATGTAATACTGTTTACTTAATGGCGTCTTGCATCATTTTAATTCCATGTATTGAAATACGTTTAATTCTATTTATTTGTTTTAATTTTGTTTATTTATGTGGTTTAAAATTGTCTATAAATAAAAAATTTGTAATTATTTTTGTTTTATTGTTTAGGATTTAGAATTTATTTTAAAATTGAATAAAGTTCTACGTCTAAGCAAAATCCCTAACAAAGTCTAAGTGTCTAATCAAATTGTGATAAGTTTTTAAATTACGCGATTCTTCTTCTCTTTGTCTTTCTTCTTCTTTTTTTAAATTCGCGCATGTTCTTCTTTCCTACTTATCTTTTTCTTCCTCCTCTTTTTTCTTCTTCTTCTTTCAAATTTGCACATGCATGTTTTTTTTCAATGTTGTGTCCTTTTTTTTCTTTTTCGTTATTGTCATCACCAATAACACTAATATTTTACTAACATCATTATTAGTTCTAATTTTTTTAATGCCATCATTAAATAATTTTGATTAATTTCTTAGTTTATTTGTGTATTAATTGAAGTTCACTTGATGCTGTTGATAAGTGTTGATAAATTTTTTTATTCTTTAAGTAATTTTTTAACTATTTGTTTAAATTTGAATCGAATTCGGTTCATTTGTGAACACTTGATACTACTTTTAAGTATTTGCCAAATTTATTATTTTTTAAAAAATTTTATTCTAATTTAATATTTCTGATTGACCAGTAGTCCAGTATTTGCCAGGAAACCCACACCAATTGAACAATCTGTTATAAAATAACTAAATAAATAAATAAATAAGGAAGAGATAACAAACATAAAGTAAAGAAATATAATTAGATAACAATATTAACCACAATTACTATCTCAATATAAAAGATATGATACTTATATATTTATATATATGTATTAACGTATGAAAGAAAGAAAGAGAGGAAGAATTTTGTATATAGACAATATAGAGAGAGAATTCTTATTGATTGTAGTGTGTAACATCAACGGAAGTTAACCTCCTATTTATAAGCATATAGAAGGAATATTTTCAACCTTCATTAATTTCATTCTCTCTTGAGAATGTAATCCTCATATAGGAAATGGGCATCCACGTCCCATACTTATCACAACACTCCCCCTTGGATGACCATTTAGGATTATTGTCTCGTTAAAACCTTACTAAAGAAAAACCCAGTGGAAAAAAATCTTAGTGAAGGAAAAAGAGTACAATATCCTTTAGTGATGGGGACTGCCTCATTAAAAACATTGTCAAGAAAAACCCAATAAAAAAAAACTTGACGAAAGAAAAAAGAGTACAGTCTCCCCCTCTTGTCGACATCAGTTGATGTCTCGAAATCGGCGCATCCCAATCTCATGTACCAATCTTTCAAAGGAGGATTTTGGGAGTGACTTTGTAAATAAATCTGCCAGATTGTCACTTGAGCGGATCTGTTGGACATCAATTGTCCCTTGATTTTGAAGATCATGAGTGAAGAAGAATTTGGGAGAAATATGTTTTGTTCTATCACCTTTGATATATCTACCTTTAAGTTGAGCAATACATGCTGTATTATCTTCAAATAGGACAGTTGGAGCTATGTTATGGTCAATCAATCCACATGATGACAGAATATATTGAACCAGGCTCCTCAGCCAAAAACACTCGCGACTAGTTTCATGAATTGCTAGTATTTCAGCATAATTAGAGGAGGTTGCTGCTATCGTCTGTTTCGTAGACCTCCATGATATAGCTGTTCCACCATATGTGAACAGGTATCCTATTTGAGATCTCCCTTTATGTGGATCAGACAAGTATCCAGCATCTGCATAGCCAACTAATTGTGACTTGGATCCATATGGATAAAACAATCCCATATCAACCGTTCCACGAAGATATCGAAAGATTTGCTTGATTACACTCCAATGTCTTCTGGTTGGAGAAGAACTATACCTTGCTAGTAAATTCACCGCGAATGATATGTCAGGTCGCGTATTATTAGCAAGATACATTAGCGCTCCAATGACACTAAGATATGGTACTTCAGGACCAAGAATATCTTCATTTTCTTCCTTAGGACGAAATTGATCCTTTTCCACATCCCAAGATCTTACGATTATTGGGGTACTTAATGGATGTGACTTATCCATATAAAATCTCTTCAATATATTTTCTGTGTATGTTGTTTGATGAATAAAGATCCCACTTTTTATATGCTTGATCTGCAGGCCGAGACAAAACTTAGTCTTTCCAAGATCTTTCATCTCAAACTCTTCTTTTAGAGTTTTTATAATTGTTGGAATCTCTTCAGGAGTCCCAATGATATTTAAATCATCAACGTACACAGCAATTATAATGAATCCATATGCAGATTTCTTTATGAAAACACATGGACAGATATCATCATTCTTGAATCTATTTTTGGCCAGATACTCAGTAAGACGATTATACCACATTCGTCCAGATTGCTTTAGACCGTATAAAGATCTTTGCAATTTAACTGAGTATAACCCTTGCGAATATTCACTGGATGGTTTAGATATCTTTAGTCCTTCAGGGACTTTCATATAGATATCCCGATCTAATGAGCCGTATAAATAGATTGTTACCACATCCATTAAATGCATATGCAATTTATGATATGCAGATAAACTGACCAAATAACGCAATGTTATCGCATCCACTACAGGGGAATACGTTTCTTCATAATCTATACCGGGCCTTTGTGAAAAACCTTGTGCCACAAGTCGGGCTTTATAGCGCACAACTTCATTTTTCTCATTTCGTTTTCTCACAAATACCCATCGATATCCAACAGGTTTTACATCTTCTGGTGTACGAACTACAGGTCCAAAGACTTCACGTTTTGCAAGTGAGTCTAATTCAGCCTTCATGGCTTCTTTCCATTTTGGCCAATCATTCCTTTGTCGACATTCTTTGACTGATCTTGGCTCAAGATCCTTACTTTCATGCATGATATTAAATGCCATATTGTATGCAAATATTTCATTGACAATTGTCTTATTTCGGTCCCATTTCTCTCCTGTAAAGACATAATTTATCGAGATCTCATCATTTTCATAATTTTTAGGTACCTGAACGTCTTCTGGCGTTAAAATTATATCAGAATTTTGGACAAATGCAGGTGTCTTTACTATGTCTTTTTCATCAGGAATAGTATTTACCTCTTTTCTCTTTCGAGGATTTTTATCTTTGGAACCGACAGGCCTGCCACGTTTCTGGCGTGTATTTGCTTCAGTGGCTATTTGTCCTACTGGGACATCAATTCGAATTGGGGCATTTTTCCGCTGGTATATAAGATTTGGTTATCCTCTTTGTATCGAAAAATGCATCAGGCAATTCATTTGCTATTCTTTGCAAATGTATAATCTTTTGAACTTCTAGTTCACATTGCCTTGATCGAGGATCTAAATTCATCAACGATGATGCATTCCAATTAAGTTCCTTTTCAGGAAGCTTATTCTCTCCCCCTAATGTTGAAAATTTTGATTCATCAAAATGACAATCCGCAAACCGGGCTTTAAATACATCTCCAGTTTGTATATCAAAATACCTCACTATAGAGGGAGAATCATATCCAACATATATCCCCTATTTTCTTTGGGTCCCATTTTGGTGCGATTAGGTGGTGCAATGGGAACATATATCGCACACCCAAATATTCTTAAATGGAAAATATTTGGCTGCTGGCCAAAGGCTAATTGCATAGGAGAGAACTGATGGTAACTCGTTGGCCTCAAACGAATAAGTGCTGCGGCATGTAAAATAGCATGCCCCCAAAGGGAGATTTGTTCTCATAAGTAAGGGTATAGCAATTAATTGGAGGCGTTTAATAAGTGATTCTGCTAACCCATTTTGTGTGTGAACATAAGCTACTGGATGTTCAACACTTATTCCATTAGCCATAGAATAAGCATCAAAAGCTTGAGAAGTAAATTCACCAGCATTATCAAGACGAATTGCTTTGATTGGATTTTCTGGAAATTGTGCTTTTAATTGAATAATTTGAGCCAGTAATCTCGCAAACGCCAAGTTGCGAGAAGATAATAAGCACACATGTGACCATCTCGAAGATGCGTCTATTAGGACCATAAAATATCTAAAAGATCCACATGGTGGATGAATAGGTCCACATATATCACCTTGAATCATTTCTAGGAATTTAAGGGACTCAAATCCAATCTTTATTGGTGATGGCCTTAAAATTAACTTCCCTTGAGAACATGCAGCACAACAAAATTCACTAGATTTAAGAATCTTCTGTTCTTTAGTGAATGTCCATGGGAGTTTTCAATAATTCTCCTCATCATGGTTATTCCTGGATGACCCAATCGGTCGTGCCAAGTTATGAATTCATTTGGGCTAGTAAACTTCTGGTTTACAGTGGCATGTGATTCAATTACACTAATCTTGGTATAATATAACCTAGATGAAAGTGAGGGTAATTTTTCTAATATAACTTTCTTATTTGAATCATGAGTTGTGATACATAAGTACTCATGATTTTTCTCATTCATAGTCTCAATATGATATCCATTTCGGCGAATATCTTTGAAACTCAACAAGTTCCTCAGAGACTTGGTAGATAATAGTGCATTATTTATTAGAAATTTTGTTCCTCCAGGAAACAAAATTATAGCTCTTCCGGAGCCTTCTATCACATTGTCCGAGCCAATAATAGTATTAACATACTCTTCTTTTGGCACAAGATGGGTAAAATATATATCACTTTTAAGAATAGTGTGCGAACTTGCACTATCCGCAAGGCAAATATCTTCAGAATATGACCTTGCCATTTTTCTTCAAAAACAAATAATAATAATAATAATAATAATAATAATAATAATAATAATAATAATAATAATAATAATAATAATAAAATGAGTAAAAGTACATGCACAGTAAAATTATTCACATGAATACTTAACAAACACACATATTAAACTATTTCATCATTGATCAAATGGCCAATATTTTCTTTAAGATCCTCAAAGAAATTAGATACATCATAATGAATGGTGGAATTTTCATAATTTGAAACAAAATTTGTTTCCTTTTCTTTGTCATCCTTTTTCAAGGATGCTTAATAAAGATCAACAAGGTGCCTTGGGGTACGACAGGTACGTGACCAATGGCCCTTTCCACCACAACGGAAGTATTTATCCTCAATTGATTTACTTTGTCTATTATTTCTTTTTTTATCCCACTTCTGGTGAGATCCTCTCTTTTGAACATAATTTCTTTTCCTTCCATAATTTTTTTTGTTACTAAAACCTTGCCATTTACCTCTTCTGGGGTAGTTTGCCGCATTTACTTTAGGAAATGGGGCGGCGCCAACTGGGCGCGCTTCATGATTCTTTTAAGAGTAACTCATTGTTGCACTTAGCAACAAAAAGGTAAGAAATTAGCTCAAAAAAAATTTTAAAATTCTTTTTCTCGATTGCTACTGCGGGAGCACATTCGAGGCATGGAAGGTCGAGAAAGTTTTTCCTAACATATCTGGCTTGAGGAAGTATCACCGTCTTTTGATGATTGCACCTTTCTTCAAGACTTTTTCACAGATCTGCAGCATCTTTTAATGTGGGATATTCGTTTTTCAATCATACTTCAAGATGACGACGAAGGAAAATCATGGCCTTAGCTTTATCCTTCTGGGATGCATTATTTTTTAGCCTTAATGATATCTCCAAGATCCATTGAATCAAGATGGATTTTAACATCTAATATCCATGATAAATAATTATTTTCAGATATATCAAGAGCATTATATTCAAGATGATAGAGCTTCGACATAATAAAAATTTGTTACCTGGAGTCTTTCTAAAATTTCATTAGAGCTTCGTGCTGATAACGTGTTATAAAATAACTAAATAAATAAATAAATAAGAAAGAGATAACAAACATAAAGTAAAGAAATATAATTAGATAACAATATTAACCACAATTACTATCTCAATATAAAAGATATGATACTTATATATTTATATATATGTATTAATGTATGAAAGAAAGAAAGAGAGGAAGAATTTTGTATATAGACAATATAGAGAGAGAATTCTTATTGATTGTAGTGTGTAACATCAACGGAAGTTAACCTCCTATTTATAAGCATATAGAAGGAATATTTTCAACCTTCATTAATTTCATTCTCTCTTGAGAATGTAATCCTCATATAGAAAATGGGCATCCACGTCCCATACTTATCACAACACAATCCTATTATTTTTTTAAGCTATCAACTAATTTTGATCCCAAACAATTATTATCCAGATAAATTAATAACATTAAAATTACATAATTCTTTCAAATTGAAAGTGATCATAGTCAATTTCTAGACTTCAAGTCTTAAAACAAATTTTTTTTTCAATAATAATAATTGATTGAAGTGTTAGTCCAATAGTATAAATGAAAAATTGTATGAAAGTCTTTCTAACTTTTTGTTTAAATCTGAATTGAATTCGGTTCATTTATGAATTGAATTAGGTTTACTTAATACTACTGTTAAGTATTCACTAAATCTAAACTAAATTTAGTTCATTTTTGGATATAAATAAATTTTAATTAAAAGGAGGAAAAGAAAAAACGCAGCAATAACAGCAACAATAAAAAAATGACGACCGAGAGAAAACATACAAAGAAGAAGAAGGAACGCAAAGACAAAGAAAGAGAAAAACGAAAAGAAAAAAAAATGCGAAGACAAAGACGAAGAAAAAGCGTTAATGAAACGCGCGTATGTACACATGAATGTAATAAAAGTTATTTTTATTGAGTTTGGGTTCGCTTGGTTGGACTTAGATTAAAAATGCTTGGATATATAATTATGTTGTTTAAAATTATTATTATTCCCGGCTGATGTATTATTGACAAATGAATGAATGATAACTAATGATCTTCTGAGTAAAATTGAAATTTATTTTATATGATGTGGAGAAAGTTGGTACAAATTAAATATTAAAATTTTTCTTTTTTGCAAAAATGTTAGATAAAAGAAAAACATTTTATATTTTTTTTGGACAAAAAGATATAGAGATTTGTAACATCCCAGACCACCCGCTAGCACGATATTGTCCGCTTTGGCACACAAGGCCTCACGGTTTTGCCTTTGACGATAGGGATGATAGCCTAAGCCCCCTACACTCACTCGTCAAAACGCGTCATGTTAGGGAGAGGTATCCACACCCTTATAAGGCATGCTTCGTTCCCCTCTCCAACCGATGTGGGCCTTACAATCCACCCCCCTAAGGGAGTCCAGCGCCCTCGCTGGCACATCGATCCGGGTTCTGGCTCTGATACCATCTGTAACAGCCCAGACCACCCGCTAGCACGATATTGTCCGCTTTGACACACAAGGCCTCACGGTTTTGCCTTTGACGATAGGGATGATAGCCTAAGCTCCCCACACTCACTCGTCAAAACGCGTCATGTTAGGGAGAGGTATCCACACCCTTATAAGGCATGCTTCGTTCCCCTCTCCAACCGATGTGGGCCTTACAAGAACCCGGATCGATGTGCCAGCGAGGGCGCTGGACTCCCTTAGGGGGGTGGATTGTAAGGCCCACATCGGTTGGAGAGGGGAACGAAGCATGCCTTATAAGGGTGTGGATACCTCTCCCTAACATGACGCGTTTTGACGAGTGAGTGTGGGGGGCTTAGGCTATCATCCCTATCGTCAAAGACAAAACCGTGAGGCCTTGTGTGCCAAAGCGGACAATATCGTGCTAGCGGGTGGTCTGGACTGTTACAAAATTCAACTTATAGTTAGTCAATATTAGTTAATTTTAATATTTAGGTATATAATTTAAAATTTAAAATTTATGATTTAAAATTTATAATCTAAGATAAATAAAATAATTTTAAAAAATGGTTGATATTGACTGAATTAGTTATCTAACATCATTCTTATGGAAAAGTCTTGCATTTTTTCTAACTCATTAAAGCGTGTTTTTAAAAAATATGTTAAAAACTAGGACTTAAATAACATTTATTTATGCTGTTAACAATAAAAATAACAATATGGACATTATTGTTAACTTCGTACTTTTGATTTGCCCACATGAAAATACATCAATACTGGTGGTGTAATCCGTCCGGGTGTTTAAATCCGAACCAAAGTAATCCCTCTTTTATTTTATTTTTTTAAAAGGTGATTCTTTATTGTTTATTATTAAAGTAATATTCCAAATAAATTTTAAAAAATTCTTTTGTTAAGTAAGGTCTTTAACAAAATTTAATTATCAAATCAGTTTTTAAATTTTTATTTTATTGATAAATTAGCCTTCATATCATATTATTTATATGCATGGAATAACTGAAATAATGATTAAGACTGATTCAATAATTAAAATTAGTTAAAAATAATATCTAACACAACTTTTCTAAAAAAAAAAAACAGACTATTATTCTTATTTCATTTCCATGTAAAAATTAAAAATTTATTGTCATACTTGAATTACTACTACTGAAGTCTCAGATGGGTTAATGGTCCTAAGATTTTTTTAAATTTATTATAGAAAAATACTAGAAGTTTTTTTGAACCAAAGTTGAACAATAGGTAAGTGAAAGTGTTGAGGATGATTTTTGTTGATGGTAGAGTAACTTAGTTAAATTTGATTGATAAAAAAATTTGTATGCATAGTATTACTCTTTATTATAAGCTTAAATCTCTATTTTGGTCCCTGAGATTTATGTCATTATTCAATTTGGTCTTCGAACTTTAAAATTATCTATACTAGTCCTTCAGATTCAAGTTCGGGCACTAATATGGTCTCAGGACTCTTTCCGACGATGATTAGGCAAATGGAGTGCTAAGATGACACCCTTCCTGCCACACTGGATGATGAGTAAACGATGTCGTTTATCTTGGCGCCCAAACAAATCAGAAATGAAGAATAGTAGAGGTAGAAATGAAGAATACTTTATTTTGCGTCTCCATCGTTTCTTCTCCATTCATATACAAAGTGACGACATTTCTAACTTGTTTGAGTGCCAAAGGTAAATGAAGTCGTTTACTTATCATCCAGTGTAGCAGCGAGGGTGCCATCTCAACATTCCATTTGTCTAGTCATCGCCGAAAAAAGTCGAGGGACCACATTAGTGCCCGAACTTGAATCTGAAAGACTAGTATAGGTAATTTTAAATTTTGAAAACTAAAATGAGTAATTACATAAATCTCAAGAACCAAAATGGGGATTTAGTCTTCTCAAATATATTAATTAACTTCTTAAACACGTTACAGTTAATATTATAACTAACCATTAGAACATGATATAAGTCCCGCTTAATCGGACTCGGTAATGGTTAATAGAGTTCAAAGTCGAAATGCAATCTAAATTGATATAAAACCATCTAACTGATCCAATTTTAATAAATTAATCGGTCTGATTTTATTTACACAGTAATCGGCGAAGGTTTGAGTTGGTTTTTGATACATATAAATTGAGTGATTAATTACTTGAATTTGTAACTTCCATTATATGTAAACTTCACTATCTTAATTTAAACGTGATTAATTCTCCACTTTATCACTTAATTAATTTTTTTTTAAAAGAGCTTGATCCTTAAATCTTAAGATATACAGTTGCTATCAATGTACATGATGATTATTATATATGACTATCAGATGCATTTTATTACAATTGAAATCTCCTCTTAAATTGGCCTATTATTGAATATGTAGCTACACGTAATTAAATTTCTTACAGTGACGATGTCAATCCACGCAGTTCAACGTAGCCAGAAAGGACTGTGCGCTTTCGCTCTTTCACCAAGGTCCGATATATAACCCTGCAATTTTCCACTTTTAATCATCAGAATTTCACCAACGCAAAAGTTATACATCCAGACTTATTTTGTTGGAAATTGATTGTCAGCATAATGAGTAGGCATTGAGGCCATGTGCAATGATCTTTTATGTATAAGTGAGCTATTTCAAATAAACCAGCGCTACGATTCAGTCAGAGTCATATCATTCTAATTTTGTGGCATTGTTGATCAATTAATGGTGTAGCCTGCGGGCGGAAAAATATGTTCCAGGTGGCCAGTAAAGGATACTGTCCCTAATTCCCTATAAATGTTGCAGAAGTGACTTACCCCGAGCCTTCAAGCCACATCTCAGTAACTAGAGTTTCACCGGGATAGACATGGAGGAGAAAACGGCCTGATATGCTTTTTATTTTGTCTTGATCTCCTTTGCATATGCATTTTATGATTGCTCTAACTGCAAATCCTAATGTGCATAAGCCATGCAATATTGGCTGCGAGAATCTTCGGCAATGATTTATAGAACAAATTAGATTAACCAAATAATTGAATAAAAATGACAATATGGATAAAGACATGCAGCAAATGATGGAATGCAGGAGCCAGGAGCGAGTACTAACCCAGCAACCTTTGCAATCATTGGATCCGAATGCAGAGGGTTATAGTCACCGGATAGCCTATATACCAATGCCTGTCAAAAGGGATTCAGAAATTTGAAATTAATGTGGAAGGATATATTCTCAGACAAAATAAACTGTAAAGATCATTTAACAGTTAGTATGTGTAGAGCAAATACAGGGGTAAAAGTATCAGAATCGTTGACAAGCATAATAACAACAGGAATTATTGTCGACGCCTGCTAGAATAGTATTTATCAATAGTAACCAAAGAGTTGAAAAGTATATTTAACGATTTAATAAAAGGCAAAAGGCCAAATAAGAATGATTTCTTGTACTCATTCACTTTCGTTTTTAGATGCTTAATATAAGAAGTTATACTGAAGTGAGAAAAAATTACCATAACCAAAAGAAAATAGGAGAGGAAAACGGGGAGGGTGAACCAATTAAGCAAAAGCTTCATGAACAATGATCCTTTTGTTTCTTTTTTCTTTTTTAAATAATAACTACATTGAGAAAAATACCTCCGTTTTCCAAAAGTCAGTAAAAGTTGGACCGTTTAATATATTTCACATTGTTTCACAAGCTCGAGTGCTCAACCAATTGGTCAATGTATTGCTTTACTGAATTGATTGGTGTCTAAGCCTGGCTTCTTTTGAAGTTGTATCAGATATAAAATTGAAGCACCTAAGCATATTGCAGGTCCTCAATTCATTCCAAACCATATGGAAGAGCTTTTTCTTTAGGTCAGAGTAAGAGATAAGGATTTTGGAACATCATAGATAAATATCACTTTCAAACAGAGTGTGGTTCAAGAACCCTAACTATATCTTATAGTATACATGCCTGAGATGGTTGAGTACGGTCCTCAAACACCGAAAAAGGTTTACTTTCAGGAATTTTCACAGTTGGAACCTGGTTGCGAGGGTAGTTTGTGTAAGAAAATGGTTTAGATGACTTTGAGAAGCCACCAGCACCACGTAGATACACAGTTGTCCTGCAAGCAAATTGTTAGTTTAGTATGAGAGTAACAAATCATAATAATAAAAGGAGTGTTTTAATTATTACCTGTTCACGCTTAGTAAGTCACCTGACTCTTTCTCATAACTTTTTGTTTCAAACTCCAAAATTGCTGCTTTAGCTGATTCAATGAGAACCCATCTCTAAGAAGCACATATATATGATAAAAGAATAAAATATTCAAGTTTCATACATAAGTTAAATATTGTACAAACAAAATTGTGAAAATGAAACTGAACAGCAAACATGCACGGAAGATCATTTCGGAAGAGTCTACTTGCAAGTTAACCTTTATCATGTAATCCTGCAAGACAGACTTTATGATTTACCTGTAACAAAATAACAATTCATGAGCCTGTATACAAAGAAGAGTTAAGAAAATCATCACAATCATAAATTAATATTCATAGGCTCATAGCTGACGCAAAACTTCATACTATAATAATTTTACAGGTTCTTCCATGACAATAGAGGGGCCAATGTTCAAATCAATCAGACAAAAATTATAGCGATATTATAATTAATCAAGTCAAACTCATTCATAAAAGCATGTCAGCTTTTTCGATCCTCAAGTTAAATAAAACCAAAATCAACAATTCATGCTTCTCAAGTAAATTGTTCTGTGTTAGTCACAGGGTGAGTTAAAGTGCTATGGTGCAATATTATAGCTAGTCCACGTAGGTATCAAAAGGATAAGTCAAATGCTTGAATTCAATAGAGGATATCTCATTTCCTCAACATGGCATACCCTAAGATCCTATTGCATATCATTCATTCATATCTACCATAAGCACCATTTTCCTGAAATTTACATGTGTCAAAGAAACAACTGGTCTCAAGCCAAATTTGGAACAAGGAACCAACAGTTAAACAAATTTAATTAGATGGCTAGTATGCGAAATTTTCATAGAAAACCTTACATGACAGTTGGAAGGTAATGGTTTGTACAACTCTATGTATTGTTGTCCATGCAGCAGAAGGCGTGGATCATATCTGTATACAGAAAGTTTTATTTTCAGTTAACTATCAAAAGGAAGAAAGCCAAAGATCAAGATCAACATGATAGAAGACGAGTTCATTACTAATAAAATAAATGTCATGAAGACTATATGCATTCAACATTTCAACTAGATGGCTTCAAGTGCCCTTAAAATAACAATACATGATACATGAGGTATAAGCAGAGTCGTATTGAAATTAATGAGGCATCACTCACTCCAAGCCAGGGATAACAAAACCATTCGGCATGGAATTAAATGTAAATAGAGCAGCAAATGTAGGTAAGACCTATTAAGAAGAAAAAAAGACGAAGCACAAATCAGAATAGTTTCAAAATTTACAATATGAATTGTAAACTATAGAAACGAATTCTTAGTAATATCTCTGCATGCGCCACCAGGAATACCTTAATAAACTCCTGTCCGTTTTCATGATAAACATATTTAAGCTCATCTGAATCCACAGCATCCCAGGCACAAGCTCCAACGCCTAATGCATAAAGCGCTGCATCTCTGTGCAACATTGAATTCAAATTTAGGCATCCTCGATCCTTAACTTTCTGTGTCAAATTGAATTGAATTGAACACTCGCAACATCAAATTGATTCAATAGTTAATAGTTTTGGCTTACCTTTCGGTATAAGAGTGCGAAGTCTGCAGTTAAAACAAAAAGCCCAAGCTTAGAAATCGAATAAGCGACAAGGAAAACGATTATTTAAATTGAAATCAAATATAATAGATCCTGCATCTCGAATATTCCAAGACACAAGTTATCGTCCTTTTTTGTGTTAAATAAGACATATATACGAACAACGATGGTGCAAAAGAAGAAGAAGAAGGAAAAAGAAAGATACATCGGGGAACTTGTGAGAAAGCGCAAGCGAAGGATCGAATTCAGAAGAAACCGCCATTTACTGTGGAACTAGAAAAATCAACTTCGCCTGTGGGTGAAACTGAAAAAGATCACGCGAATTAAAGAACAAAAACAGAGCTAAGTTCAAACTGGAGTTGATTTTCTACGTAAATGAAAACGACAATTGAGCTAACAAATACTAGTGCTATTGTGTGTGTGGATGAATGAAGACGGAAACGAAAGCAGATTCAATTCAGATCTAGATTAGAGTAGTGAGAAGAGAGAGTGGATTGTTACTACTTACTATGATGAAGTGCCCTCTGAGACTTGGTCGAAGATTATAGAATATATAGATAAGGCTATGGGCGAAGGTCCCTCCAAAGCTGGCGCTCAAAAATATGAGCGAGTTTTTTATTCAAACTGAAAGTGACACTAACAAGGGTTTCTTATGTACATACGACACTGGATGCTTAAGTTAATAAGCGGGAAATGACAATGCATTATAAAAATTTATTCGTTACTTCTAATCCATTCATTCTTTTTCTTAAAGGAATTTAACGTGCCGGTGTATGTATGATCTGAACGCAGATATTTATTAGGCTTGATACAAAGAAATTGAAGCCTGACAATTTCAGGAACTTAGAAAATGATGATTCATCGAAGGGGAAATGAGATAACCAGTAATTAATTTAAATTGTTAAAACTCGAATTAAACAGTGTATATTTTGCACTTTATCCTCTTAATTTTAGGTAGGGAGATAATCTCAATAAAACAGAATGCAATACATATACTGGGCTGCTGTTCCAAAATTTATACGGTTAAAATAGGAGAATGTTAAAACTTAAAAGTGTTGTGATAAGTACTGATGTGATGTGGATGTCCATTTTCAATGAAATTCTATTTATCAAAGGATGACTCTATTAAATGTAGTTTGAAAATGTTTCATTATAAATAGAGGCTTAAGCCTCCGTATGGAAACACACTACAATCAATAATAAATACTATTCTCTCTCTCTTTACTGAGCATCAATAATAGCAACGTTCTCTCTCTTATATTTTCTCTCTTTTTTTATTTTACAAGTATTTTGAATACTCCTCTCTCTTACTCTTGGTATATAATATTAGTAAATATATTAATCATTTCTTTTATATTGAGATAGTAATTGTGGTTAATATTGTTATCTAATTATATTTCTTTACATTATGTTTGTTACCTCTTCCTTATTTATTTATTTATTTAGTTATTTTATAACACGTTATCAGCACGAAGCTCTAACGAAATTTTAGGAAGACTCCAGGTAACAAATTTTTATTATGTTGAAGCTCTCTCATCTTGAATTTAATGCTCTTGATATATCTGGAAATAATTATTTATCATGGATACTAGATGTTAAAATCCATCTTGATTTAATGGATCTTGAAGATACCATTAAGGCTGAAAATAATGCATCCCAGAAGGATAAAGCCAAAGCCATGATTTTTCTTCGTCGTCATGTTGAAGTATGATTGAAAAATGAATATCCCACATTAAAAGATCCTGCAGATCTGTGGAAAGACCTTGAAAAAAGGTATAATCATCAAAAGACAGTGATACTTCCTTAAGCCCGATATGTTAGAGAAAACTTTCTCAACCTTCCATGTCTCGAATGTGCTCCTGCAGCAGTAGTATCGAGAAAAAGGGGTTAAAAAATATTATGAGTTAATTTCTTGCCTTCTTGTTGTTGAACGCAACAATGAATTGCTTTTAAGAAATCATGAAGCGCGCCCAGCTGGCGCCGCCCCATTTCCTAAAGTAAATGCGGCAAATCATAACCTTAGAAGAGGTAAATGGCAAGATTTTGGTAATAAGAAAAATTATGGAAGGAAGAAGAATTATATTCACAAGAAAGGATCTCACCAGAAGTGGGATAGATAAAGAAATAATGGGCAAAGTATATCAATTGAGGATAAATGCTTCCGTTGTGGTGGAAAGGGTCATTGGTCACGTACATGTCGTACCCCAAGGCACCCAGTTGATCTTTATCAAGCATCCTTGAAAAAGGATGACAAAGGAAAGGAAACAAATTTTATTTCAAATGATGAAATTTCACCACTTATTATAATGTATCTAATTTCTTTAAGGATTCTAAAGAAAATATTGGCTATTTGATCAATGATGGAATAGTTTGATATGTGTATGTGTTTAGTAAGTATTCATGTGAATAATTTCTACTGTGCATGTACTTTTGCTCATTTTATTATTATTATTATCTGTTTTTTTTTAAGAAAAATGGCAAGGACATATTCTGAAGATATTTGCCTTGCGGATAGTGCAAGTTCGCACACTATTCTTAAAAGTATTATATATTTTACCCATCTTGTGCCAAAAGAAGAGTATGTTAATACTATTATTGGCTCAGGCAATGTGATTGAAGGCTCCGGAAGAGCTATAATTTTGTTTCCCGGAGGAACAAAATTCATAATAAATAATGCACTATTGTCTACCAAGTCTCTAAGAAACCTGTTGAGTTTCAAAGATATTCACCAAAATGGATATCATATTGAGACAATGAATGGGGGAAATCATGAGTATTTATGTATCACAACTCATGATTCAGATAAGAAAGTTATATTAAAAGAATTACCCTCACTGTCATCTGGGTTATATTATACCAGGATCAGTGCAATTAAATCACATGCCATTGTAAACCAGAAGTTTACTAGCCAAAATGAATTCATAACTTGGCATGATAGATTGGGCCATCCGGAAACAACCATGATGAGGAGAATTATTGAAAACTCTCATGGACATTCACTAAAGAACCAGAAGATTCTTAAAACTAATGAATTTTGTAGTGCTGCATGTTCTCAGGAAAAGTTAATTTTAAGGCCATCACCAGTAAAGATTGGATTTGAGTCCCCTGAATTCCTAAGAAGAATTCAAGGTGATATATGTGGACCTATTCATCCACCATGTGGATCTTTTAGATATTTTATGGTCCTAATAGACGCATCTTCGAGATGGTCACACGTGTGCTTATTATTTTCTCGCAACCTGGCATTTGCGAGATTACTGGCTCAAATTATTCGATTAAAAGCACAATTTCCAGAAAATCCAATCAAAGCAATTCGCCTTGATAATGCTGGTGAATTTACTTCCCAAGCTTTTGATGCTTATTGTATGGCTAATGGAATAAGTGTTGAACATCCAGTAGCTTATGTTCACACACAAAATGGGTTGGCAGAATCACTTATTAAACGCCTCCAGTTAATTGCTAGACCCTTACTTATGAGAACAAATCTCCCAACCTCGGTTTGGGGGCATGCTATTTTACATGCCGCAACACTTATTCGTTTGAGGCCAACGAGTTACCATCAGTTCTCTCCTATGCAATTAGCTTTTGGCCAGCAGCCAAATGTCTCCCATTTAAGAATATTTGGGTGTGCGATATATGTTCCCATTGCACCACCTAATCGCACCAAAATGGGACCCCAAAGAAAATTGGGGATATATGTTGGATATGATTCTCCCTCTATAGTGAGGTATCTTGAGATACAAATGGGAGATGTATTTAAAGCCCGGTTTGCGGATTGTCATTTTGATGAATCAAAATTTTCAACATTAGGGGGAGAGAATAAGCTTCCTGAAAAGGAACTTAATTGGAATGCATCATCGTTGATGCATTTAGATCCTCGATCAGGGCAATGTGAACTAGAAGTTCAAAAGATTATACATTTGCAAAGAATAGCAAATGAATTGCCTGATGCATTTTTCGATACAAAGAGGATAACCAAATCTTATATACCAGCGAAAAATGCCCCAATTCGAATTGATGTCCCAGTAGGACAAGTAGCCACTGAAGCAAATTCACGCCAGAAGCGTGGCAGGGCGAAAAATACCCCAATTCGAATTGATGTCCCAGTAGGACAAATAGCCACTGAAGCAAATACACGCTAGAAGCGTGGCAGGCCTGTCGGTTCCAAAGATAAAAATCCTCGAAAGAGAAAAGAGGTAAATACTATTCCTGTTGAAAAAGACATAGTAAAGACACCTGCAGTTGTCCAAAATTCTGATATAATTTTAACGCCAGAAGACGTTCAGGTACCTGAAAATTGTGAAAATGATGAGATCTCGATAAATTATGTCTTTACAGGAGAGAAATGGGACCGAAATAAGACAATTGTCAATGAAATATTTGCATATAATGTGGCATTGAATATCATGCATGAAAGTAAGGATCTTGAGCCAAGATCAAGAATGTCGACAAAGAAATGATTGACCAAAATGGAAAGAAGCCATGAAGGCTGAATTAGACTCACTTGCAAAACGTGAAGTCTTTGGACCTATAGTCCGTACACCAGAAGATGTAAAACCTGTTGGATACCGATGAGCATTTGTGAGAAAACGAAATGAGAAAAATGAAGTTGTGCTACAAAGCCCGACTTGTGGCACAAGGTTTTTCACAAAGGTCCGGTATAGATTATGAAGAAACGTATTCCCCTGTAGTGGATGTGATAACATTGCGTTATTTGGTCAGTTTATCTGCATATCATAAACTGCATATGCATTTAATGGATGTGGTAACAACCTATTTGTACGGCTCATTAGATCGGGATATCTATATGAAAGTCCCTGAAGGACTAAAGATATCTAAACCATCCAGTGAATATTCACAAGGGTTATACTCAGTTAAATTGCAAAGATCTTTATATGGTCTAAAGCAATCTGGACGAATGTGGTATAATCGTCTTACTGAGTATTTGGCCAAAAACGGATTTAAGAATGATGATATCTGTCCCTGTGTTTTCATAAAGAAAACCACATCTGGATTCATTATAATTGTTGTGTATGCTGATGATTTAAATATCATTGGGACTCCTGAAGAGATTCCAACAATTATAAAAACTCTGAAAGAAGAGTTTGAGATGAAAGATCTTGGAAGGACTAAATTTTGTCTCGGCCTACAGATCGAGCATACAAAAAATGGGATCTTTATTCATCAAGCGACATACACAGAAAAGATCTTGAAAAGATTTTATATGGATAAGTCACATCCATTGAAGTACTCCAATGATCGTGAGATCTTTGGATGTGGAGAAGGATCAATTCCGTCCTAAAGAAGAGAATGAAGATATCCTTGGTCCTGAAGTACCATATCTTAGTGCCATTGTAGCGCTAATGTATCTTGCTAATAATACACGACCCAATATATCATTTGCTGTGGATTTACTAGCAAGATACAGTTCCTCTCCAACCAGAAGACATTGGAGTGGAATCAAGCAAATCTTTCGATATCTTCATGGAACGGTTGATATGGGATTATTTTATCCCTATGTATCCAAGTCACAATTAGTTGGCTATGCAGATGCCGGATACTTGTCTGATCCACATAAAGGGAGATCTCAAATAGGGTACCTGTTCACATATGGTGGTACAGCTATATCATGGAGGTCCACGAAACAGACGATAGCAGCAACCTCCTCTAATCATGCTGAAATACTGGCGATTCATGAAGCTAGTCGCGAGTGTTTTTGGCTGAGGAGTCTGATTCAATATATTCTGTCATCATGTGGACTGATTGATCATAAGATAGCTCCAACTGTCCTGTTTGAAGATAATACAGCATGCATTCCTCAGCTTAAAAGCGGATACATCAAAGGTGATAGAATAAAGCATATTTCTCCCAAATTCTTCTTCACTCATGATCTTCAAAATCAAGGGATAATTGATATCCAACAGATCCGCTCAAGTGACAATCTGGCAGATTTATTTACAAAGTCACTCCCAAAATCCTCCTTTGAAAGATTGGTACATGAGATTGGGATGTGTCGATTTCGAGACATTAAATGATGTCGGCAAGAGGGGGAGACTGTACTCTTTTTTCCTTGGTCAGGTTTTTTCTCATTGGGTTTTTCTTGACAAGGTTTTTAATGAGGCAGTCTCCATCACAAAGGATATTGTACTCTTTTTCCTTCACTAAGGTCTTTTCCCATTGGGTTTTTCTTTAGTAAGGTTTTAACGAGGCAATAATCCTAAATGGGCATCCAAGGGGGAGTGTTGTGATAAGTACTGATGTGGATGCCCATTTCCAATGAAATTCTATTTACCAAAGGATGACTCTATTAAATGTAGTTTGAAAATGTTTCATTATAAATAGAGGCTTAAGCCTCCGGATGGAAACACACTACAATCAATAATAAATACTATTCTCTCTCTCTTTACTGAGCATCAATAATAGCAACGTTCTCTCTCTTATATTTTCTCTCTTTCTTTATTTTACAAGTATTTTGAATACTCCTCTCTCTTACTCTTGGTATATAATATTAGTAAATATATTAATCATTTCTTTTATATTGAGATAGTAATTATGGTTAATATTGTTATCTAATTATATTTCTTTACATTATGTTTGTTACCTCTTCCTTATTTATTTATTTATTTAGTTATTTTATAACAAAAAGTTAAACTTCAAACTAACAATTAATATAAGGGTTGGCTAGACTAACTTCTCATATCCTTTATAACATGTTTAATGATTATTAAAAAAAATTAATTGTATCAATATAATGAAAATTGGCCATTTTTAATTTGGATTTTAAAAATTAAATTAGTTAATCATAATTATTTTTGTAAATTACAAGAGTTTTTAAAAAAGTTATTAGATTAGTCATACATTTGGTCCAAGACAAATAATATTTAAATCATACACAAATCTAAAAAAATAATCAATCTCCTTTCTTTTTTAATTCTTCAAAAATTTCTTACATTCTTCTAGAATTGATGAATCACTACACAAATAATATTTTATTAATATTATAAATCTCTTATAAGAGAAAAATTTTATAATGTAAAAAGAAAAAATTTACTATTGATACAATCATTAAAAAAAATTACTTTATCTTTTCTGTTCACACTTAAATTTAAAAAAAAAAAAACTTAAAAGAATTTTTATTTATTAAAAATTAAAAAAAATAATTACAAAATTTTAGAATTTGTTATACTTCTTAAGTTTAAAATTCTAACTCATAAGTTCACTAAAATAAAAATAGGTCAAATCATAATTGAATCTAAAACAAACAAAATAAAATAAATAAAATAAACATAAAATATGTCTTAAAATAAATACTAATAAAGCTATGCTTATTTGATTCAACTTGACTAATGAAAATCTTTAATACAACTTGTAAACAGTAAGTGATTTGGTTTCCATAACCATTAACCATTGTCTTGACCAATTCTTAATGGATCTCCTAAATAAATGATTTAGCTATGTTTGTGTTACACCTTACCACACAGAGCTTTACGCTTAAGCCGTAAAGCAGAGGTGGTGTGGTGTTACGACCTCTAAAATAAAAGTATAGATAATAATATTGAAAAGGATATATTATATGAGGAATCTTGAAAAACAGTGATGAGCGGATATTTTATACGCTTTTTGGGGGTGATTTCATGTAGTTTTTAGTATGTTTTAGTTAGTTTTTAGTATATTTCTATTAGTTTTTAGGCAAAATTCATATTTCTAGACTTTACTAGGAGTTTGTGTGCTTTTTTGTGATTTCAGGTATTTTCTAGCTGAAATTGAGGGATCTGAGCAAAAATCTGATTCAGGCTGAAAAAAGACTGCTGATGCTGTTGGATTCTGACCTGCTTACACTCGAAATGGATTTTCTGGAGCTACAGAAGTCCAACTGGCGCGCTCTCAATTGCGTTGGAAAGTAGACATCCAGGGCTTTCCAGCAATATATAATAGTCCATACTTTGCTCAAAGATAAACGACGTAAACTGGCATTTAACTCCAAAAACAGCCTAGGCACGTGTAAAGCTCAAGTCTCAGCTCTAGCACACACCAAGTGGGCCCCGGAAGTGGATTTCTGCACTATCTATCGTAGTTTACTCATTTTCTGTAAACCTAGGTTACTAGTTTAGTATTTAAACAACTTTTAGAGATTTTATTTGGCGGCTCATGACATTTTTAGATCTGAACTTTGTATCTCTGACGGTATGAGTCTCTAAACTCCATTGTTAGGGGTGAGGAGCTCTGCTGTGTCTCGATGAATTAATGCAACTATTTCTGTTTTCTATTCAAACACGCTTGTTTCTATGTAAGATATTCATTCGCACTTCAATATGATGAATGTGATGATCCGTGACACTCATCACCATTCTCAACCTATGAACACGTGCCTAACAACTACCTCTGTTCTACCTTAGATTGAATGAGTATCTCTTGGGTTCCTGGCTCATGAGTCTGATCGCCTCTCCTGACAACAGAACTTTCAGATTCGTGAAACCAGAATCTTCGTGGTATAAGCTAGAATCCATTGGCAGCTGTAAGACCCCAGAATCTTTGAAAAGTCTTTTTATGATCAAGTCTCAAATCATATAGTTATTTATAACCTTAATTTCAGAAATTATTTTATTAAAGATAATTAAAGCAAGTTTTGATTTATTGAATTTGAAATAAATTGAGATTATTATCCAATTTTACAATTATTGGATTACTTCCTTTATTTGCATTATAAAGTTGATAGTTATGAAATAATACGAATTTTATATATGATTCGGATTAAATAATTAGTATTTTAAATGTTAATACTACTGTTTTGGGAAAATAGAGAAATTTAGTATATTATTTCTAATTATTTGATTTGGGCATTTTATTGAAAATAATTCATAAAATTGATGAGCAAATAGTATTTTCGATATACAAGAAGTGTTGGATTTAATTATGGGTTTCAGTTATTATATAATTCCCAATTTTATTTAAAATTACTGAATTACCCTTAACCCTAATTTTCAAAATAAAGAAACCCTAACCCAGTGACCCATTACCCGACCCGGTCCCCTTTCACCCACACTCAGCAGGACCTTTTCCCCCTTTCCCCAACAGAACGCAACACACACACACACACGGCTACCTGAGGGAAAGAAAACAACGAAAAAAAAGAAATGGAGGCAGAATCGGGAAGGGGAAGAAGGACTTGACGCCGCCGCCACCACTAGGGTTTTGTCGCTGCCACTTATGCCACTGCCGGCGAGCACGAAGGGAGGGAGAGGAAGAACGAGCGTGAGAGAGCTCAGCCGCGGGAAGGGGAGGCGCGAGTCTGACCAATCACCGCAGATCTGTCTGTCCCGACCCGTCACCGCGCGAGGAGAAACCATCACCGTGCATCCTCATTGCCGTCGCGAGCCTCCTTGCTGTCGCCACAGAAGCCGCCCTCGCCGATGCCATGAATCGCGAACAGAAGGGAACGATGGACCAAGAGAGAAGGAGCGAGGAACGTAGTCGTCACTGAGCCTTGGTCGTTGCTGCCGGAGGCGTGGAGGAAGGGAGGCAGAACCGCGAGGTAGAGGAGCCATTGTGGTCTGCCGTCGAGCTGCACGTCGCCTCTGCCGTCGGAGACCGCCGTTAGAATCGCTACCATTTTGGTGAGCTTGCCCTGTTTCTAGTTCTTCCTAGTTCTGCCAATTCAATTTTACTTTGAAGCTATCACCGAAACTGTTGTGTTTAATGAAGTGGCTGTCATAAGTTACGTTGTCGCTGCCGGAGGAGCTGTGTCTCTGCGTTTTCGACCGCCGGGTGTGGCGTGGGTGTTGCTGGAAACACCATCGGAGCTGCCGCCACTCGGTGTAGTTGTTCTTCCCTTGTTTCGGTAAGCATGTTCGTTTCGAAAAGCCCTTTTAGTCGGTATTCTGTTATGCATGGTTAAAGACTCTGAGGTTTGGTAACATAGGTTCGAGTTCTGATTGCTGCCGTTCTGGTCGCCGGGTGTGGCACGGTTGTTGCCGGAACCACCGCCGGAGCTACCACTGCTTGATTCAGCCGCTCTTTCTTAGTTTTAGTAAGTATTTCTGTTTCGAAAGCCCTGCGTTAGTGCTCTGTTCCGTGTAATAAAGTATTTGCAATGTTAATAGTTTTAGGAGTTAGAATCCGGTTTGCTTATGCCGCTTGTAGCTGTTTCTGCTTTCGAGAGAGCAAGCCGAGCCAGGTTCTGATTGTCGGTGATTTCGGGCAGAGCGAAAAGAGTGCAGTTGACACGCTTGGGTTAAGTTTTACTTGCCGAGGTAGGGGCGCTTTCCAAAAACTATATTTTTATATGTTGAAATTATTACATATGAATACTGATGTGAGAAAATATGTATTTGGTGATTGTATCGGCTTTATGTATTATTTGATTGACTCGAATGTTTATAGATGTTGGTTTGGCTGAGTTGTTGTGCGGCTTTGTGAAATGTAATGTTTTGAAGCTGATTCTTTAAATATTTGAAATTTGAGTTTAATCCGTTGAGGATTGATTTGAATTGAGTTGATTATTTTGATGATGTGAAAGATAGAATACTCTTGAAATTCAGCCTGGGTTGATTTAATTGATTTGGTTTTGATAAATGATTTATTGCTGAACCGATTCTTTAAAGCTTTGGAAATGAGTTAAATCGGTTGACATTGAGTTGATTTTGAAATAGTTTTCTTGAGATATGCCACTGTGGCGAATGTTGGATTTAGCTTGCCTTGAATTGATTTCTGGTTTTGAGCTGTTGAAAAGGAATGAGAAACGGTTTAGTTGGGACCCGAACCGGGTGGTAAAAGTCCAAGTTTTAGGGGAGGTGCTGCCAAAATTTCTACAAAATCCTAGTCTTGTTTAAAAAGTTATTTAAAAAGGATTGGATTTGAGAAATTGTATTATTTGATTTATTAAGAGAATATTTATATTTTCAAGCTTAATTTATTTAGTGAACTTTATGCCTTGAGTTTGACTTATTTAGAAATGAACTATTTTTACCGTTTGAATCACTGAAGGAAAGAATGATGCCCTAATATTGATTTCAATATAAAAAGGAGCTTTTAGTGATTTCAAAGGAATCTAGACTTTTGATTGAGTAATTAAGTTTGAGTCATTTTGGAAGAGTTAGAAAAATGGGTTCCAAAAAGAAACCTGAAAGTGGTTTGATTCAAATGAACCGGTTCCTTTTCAAATGAGTTGATTTTTGGACCGGGTTGGAACTTGTGATTTTGTATAGTCGGTTTCATAATAAATTCAGTTTCATTTACTTGAACCGAGAATCCATGATTTTAATAGTTTCAATGAATTTTAAGGAATTGATATAGGTTGACATTCCCTAAAGACTTGGGACTCTGCCGAGAAACTTTTGTTATAAAATCTCATTGTTGTATGGGTGATTTTGAATACTTTGAAATAAATCCTTAACTTTCCATGGTTTTGGAAGTTTTGGAAAGAGAATGCTGAGAGTGGCTTTGTTTTAAAAAGGGAACTCACTTTGAGTAAATTTGGCTTATGAGCCTGAGATGATTTGAGAAACGAGATTTCTAAAGCCAAGGCTGAAAAGAGTTGAAACTTGATTTCAAAGTGAAACGAATTGAGAAAAAGTGATTTATGGCTTAAATGCCGGTTTTATGAATTTGATGATGTTGGATGGTGGAAGTGCTGTTTTGTGATGGGCCGTATGGCTGACTATGAATTATGAATTTAAGCCGGATGACTGAGATGGATGTTGATCCATGGCTGGGACTGAATGAATATATGCTTGAGATACCTGGGTAGTAGCAAGGGTTGTGGTTCGTCCCACTTGCTCCAGGTCAGAGACTGTGACGCCTGGGTAGTAGCGATAGTAGTGGTGATTCCACTCGCTCCAGGTTGAGCTTTTAAACACCTGCCTGGGTAGTAGCCGCAGTAGTGGTTATTCCACTGGCTCTGGGTTGAGCGGGTAGTAGCAATGGGGTTGTAGCTCAAACCTACTTGCTCCGCAATGGGTGTTTCTATCCATGGCTAGCTACCAGGACGTGTCGGGTTGGCTATATAACCGACAGATGATATCATCAGCCACTAGGGACAGGCATGCATCATATGCATCTATGTAACATTGTTTGGGTGTGCATATTATACTTGGTTTGTCTATGTGATTAATTGCTAATTGTTCTACTTGCAATAACTGTTTGTTTGTGCTTGCATCTTCCTATTTGTGTTTGCTACTGGGACTCTGTTGGACTGTGGTGATTGGTTGATGGTTGGATTGATTGGGCCTAGAGCCGTGGTTGGAATGAGATGAACCGATGGTTAATTTCGGTTTTGTGTTTCTGGTTTGGAATAAAATATGAAAGGCTATTTTGGTTCAGCATAGATAAACCTTTTTGAAAAGCTTCTGGTGTTTTTGAGAATTGAACGGTTCCTCTTTCAGAAAAAGATTTCCGACTTTACTTCTATTGTAAACTGTAGTTTTTGAAAAGAGGCATAAGATGGTTATTAATCACTGGTATGGGTTATCTTCATGTATCCTATTACAGAAATTCCCAAAAACCCTCTACTGAGAACCCTTTCGAGGATGATGTTCTCACTGGTACGGTTCCTCTTTTAGTTGTTGAAATGCTCTGTATTGCCTTAGATTATTATTCATGGTACCCTCGCCTTTATCTTGATACATTTTGTAAGAGGGATAGGAATTGTATTGGGTAATGCTTGTAATATTATATATATATATATATATATATATATATATATATATATATATATATATATATATATATATATGGTATTTATGGATGTACGTTATCGAACGAAAGTATTTTTGGGAACGGTATTGCGGTTTAAAGTTTTAAACAGGCTCATATTTTAGTATTAAATAATATAAGTGTCGCCGTAATATCCGAGCTATCAGAGTCGCGCAGCCAGAAGCGTGAGCTTTGGTAGTTAGGGTGTTACAGCAGCATTCTTGAGATCTGAAAAGTCTAAACCTTGTCTGTGGTGTTCCGAGTAGGATCCGAGAAGGGATGACTGCAACGAGCTTCAAATTCGCGAGTGCTGGGCGTAGTGACAGACGCAAAAGGATCAATGGATCCTATTCCATCACAAGTGAGAATCGACAGATGATTAGCCATGTACATGGACTTTTTTCACTGAGAGGACGAATGGTAGCCATTGACAACGGTGATCCACCAACATACAGCTTGCCATGGAAGGAGCCTTGCGTGCGTGGAGAAGATGACAGTAGGAAAGTAGAGATTCAGAGGACAAAGCATCTCCAAAACTCCAACATATTCTCCATTACTGCATAACAAGTATTTATTTCATGCTCTTTTATTTTTTCGCAATTCAAACTGATAATCATAATTGATATCTTGACTAAGAGTTACAAGATAACCATAGCTTGCTTCAAGCCGACAATCTCTGTGGGATTCGACCCTTACTCACGTAAGGTATTACTTGGACGACCCAGTGCACTTGTTGGTTAGTGGTACGAATTGTAAAAAGTGTGATTTACAATTTCGTGCACCAAGTTTTTGGCGCCGTTGCCGGGGATTGTTCGAGTTTGGACAACTGACGGTTTATTTTGTTGCTTAGATTAGGAAGAACTTTTCTTTTTGGTTTAGAGTCTTCTATTATTGTTTTTGGTTGAAAATTTTTTTTAAATCCTTATTTTCACTTTTTAAAATTTTTTGAAAATTTTTATAAACTAATAATTGAGTTTTTCTGTTTGAGTTTAGATTCGTATTTTAAGTTTGGTGTCAATTGCATGTTTTTATTTTCTTTTAAATTTTCGAATTTGTGTTCATTGTTCTTTCTTGATCTTCAAGTTGTTCTTTCTATTTTTCTTGTTTGATCTTTAGTTTTTCCTGTTCTGTGTATTTTCTTGTTTTTCTTGTGCGTTTTCAAATTATCAGTATTCAAAAAATTTTTTTTATACATTAAATAACTTTAAAAAAAAAATGTAAAATTTATAGCTCAGTTGGCTAGGGCGTTGTGCTTATGTTCTTGGTAATTGGGTATCTTCCTTTTTAAAACTTTCTCAAAAATAATTTTTCTTTGATTAAATCTTGTATCAAACTTTTAAGTTTGGTGTTCTCTTATTATTTTTCTTTAATTTTCGAAAAATTATTTTTAGTTTTCTAAAAGTTTTAAGTTTGGTGTTCTTTTTATGTTCTTGTGAGTCTTCAAGGTGTTCTTGAGTCTTCTTTGTAATTTGATCTTAAAATTTTTAAGTTTGGTGTTCCTTGGTGTTTTCCCTCCAAAATTTTCGAAAAACAAGGAGTATTAGATCTAAAAATTTTAAGTCTTGTGTCATTTTATTGTTTTTCTCTTTCCTCATTAAATTCAAAAGTATCTTTTCTCTTTATTTTAAATTGAACTTTCGAAAATTACTTTTAAAAATTCAGATTTTTTATTTTAAAACTTTCTATTCTATTTTATCTTAGTTTTGAAATTTCAAAATTCAAAATCTTTATAAAAAAAACCATATCCAAAGTTTTTCAAATCTTCTTAATTAAGTAAGTATTTTCGTTTTCAAATTTATTTTTCTCTTAGTTTTCGAAATTTACATTTTAATTTCTAATTGTTTTATTTTATCTTATTCTTTTTATTTATTCTTAATAATTCAGTTTGTTTCTACTTAAATAAAATAAAAATAAAAATATATTTTGTTTGCAATTCATATCAATTCTATTTTATCCATCATGGACCTAAATGGAAATGAACAGTCCAGAAGGACTCTGGGGTCATATGCTAACCCCATTACTGCTACATATGGGAGTAGCATCTGTATACCCTCCATCAAAGTAAGCAGTTTTGAGCTAAATCCTCAGCTCATTGTCATGGTGCAGCAAAATTGCCAGTATTGCGGTCTTCCACAGGAAGAACCTACTGAGTTTCTGGCGCAGTTCTTACAAATTGCTGACACTGTGCGTGACAAGGAGGTAGATCAGGATGTATATAGGCTGTTACTGTTTCCGTTTGCTGTAAAAGATCAAGCGAAGAGGTGGTTAAATAACCAACCCACAGCAAGCATAAGAACATGGACACAGTTATCAGACAAATTCCTGAATCAATATTTCCCTCCAAAAAGAATGACACAGCTAAGGCTGGACATCCAAGGCTTTAAACAAGAGAATGATGAATCCCTTTATAACGCCTGGGAGAGGTACAGAGGGATGCTAAGAAAATGTCCTTCTGAAATGTTTTCAGAGTGGGTGCAATTAGACATCTTCTACTATGGGCTTACAGAAAAAGCTCAGGTATCTCTAGACCACTCAGCTGGTGGATCTATACACATGAGAAAAACTATTGAAGAGGCTCAAAAGCTTATTGATATAGTTGCTAGAAATCAGCATCTATACATAAGTAGTGGGTCCTCCATAAAAAAAGAAGCCAAAGCAGTATCTACTGAACTTGGTCCTCCAGAACAAGTTGCTGAACTCAATCAACAATTGTGTTTTCTATCAAAACAGCTAGCAGAATTCAAGGAGATGCTACAAGACACTAAAAATGCTAACAAAAATATGGAAGCACAATTGAATCAAACAAAACAGCAGTTATCAAAGCAGATAACAGAAGAGTGCCAGGCAGTTCAATTAAGAAGTGGGAAAACATTAAATACCTCACTTCAGAGCAACAGAAAGCCAAGAAAAGAACAACTGACAGAGGATGAGCAAAATTTTATCCAAAATCCATCTGAGGACAGTAAGAGCCCAGAGAGGAATAACTCTGGCATTCAAACGCTAGAAACAGGCAAGGAGCTGGCGTCGAACTCCCAATGGAAGCTCAGTTCTGGCGTTCAAACGCCAGAAACAGGTAAGAAGTTGGCGTCCAACACCAATCCAGCTTCCAACCCTGGCATTCAAACGCCAGTGAGGGATCAGACACACACAAGTGCTGATAGCAACCCCTCTAAAAAGGCTTCTCCAACCACCTCTGTAGGAAATAAACCTGCAGCAACTAAGCTTGAGGAATACAAAGCCAAGATGCCTTATCCTCAAAAACTCCGCCAAGAGGAGCAGGATAAGCAATTTGCCCGCTTCGCAGACTATCTCAGGACTCTTGAAATAAAGATTCCGTTTGCAGAGGCACTTGAGCAAATACCCTCTTATGCCAAATTCATGAAAGAGATATTGAGTCATAAGAAGGATTGGAGAGAAACTGAAAGAGTTCTCCTCACTGAAGAATGCAGTGCAGTCATTCTGAAAAGCTTTCCAGAAAAGCTTAAAGATTCCGGGAGCTTTATGATACCATGCATATTAGAGGATAATTGTACCAAGACAGCTTTATGTGATCTTGGGGCAAGTATCAACCTAATACATGCATCCACTATCAGAAAGCTTGGTTTAACTAAAGAAGTCAAACCAACCCGGATATGTCTCCAACTTGCTGATGGCTCCATTAAATACCCATCAGGCGTGATTGAAGACATGATTGTCAGGGTTGGGCCATTCACCTTTCCCACTAACTTTGTAGTGCTGGAAATGGAGGAGCACAAGAATGCTACTCTCATTCTAGGAAGACCTTTCCTAGCAAATGGATGAACTCTCATTGATGTCCAAAAGGGGGAAATAACTCTGAGAGTCAATGAGGATGAGTTTAAGTTAAATGCTGTCAAAGCCATGCAGCATCCAGACACACCAAAAGACTGCATGAAAGTTGATCTTATTGAATCTTTGGTAAAGGAGATCAACATGGCTGAGAGTCTTGAATCAGAGCTAGAAAACATCTTTAAAGATGTCCAGCCTGATCTGGAGGATTCAAAGGAAATAAAAGAGCCTCTGAAAATTCCACAGGAAGAGAAAAAACCTCCTAAACCCGAGCTCAAACCACTACCACCATCCCTGAAATATGCATTTCTGGGAGAAGGTGACACTTTTTCGGTGATCATAAGCTCTGCTTTAAATCCACAGGAAGAGGAAGCACTACTTCAAGTGCTAAGGACACACAAGACAGCTCTTGGGTAGTCCATAAGTGATCTTAAGGGCATCAGCCCAGCAAGATGCATGCACAAGATCCTATTGGAGGACAATGCTAAGCCAGTGGTTCAACCACAGAGGCGGCTAAATCCAGCCATGAAGGAAGTGGTGTAGAAAGAGGTCACTAAGTTACTGGAGGCTGGGATTATTTATCCTATTTCTGATAGCCCCTGGGTGAGCCCTGTCCAAGTTGTTCCCAAGAAAGGAGGCATGACAGTGGTTCATAATGAAAAAAATGAACTGGTTCCTACAAGAACAATTACAGGGTGGCGTATGTGTATTGACTACAGAAGGCTCAATACAGCCACCAGGAAGGATCACTTTCTTTTACCATTCATAGACCAGATGCTAGAGAGACTAGCAGGTCATGAATATTACTGCTTTTTGGATGGCTATTCAGGCTACAACCAAATTGCAGTAGATCCTCAGGACCAAGAGAAAACAGCATTCACATGTCCTTCTGGAGTGTTTGCCTACAGAAGGATACCTTTTGGTCTGTGCAATGCACCTGTAACCTTTCAGAGGTGCATGCTCTCTATCTTCTCTGATATGGTAGAGAAATTCTTGGAAGTCTTCATGGATGACTTTTTAGTATTTGGAGACTCATTCAGCTCCTGCCTTGACCATTTAGCACTTGTTCTGAAAAGATGCCAAGAGACCAACCTGGTTTTAAACTGGGAAAAATGTCACTTTATGGTGACTGAAGGAATTGTCCTTGGGCATAAAATTTCAAACAAGGGAATAGAAGTGGATCAAGCTAAAGTGGAAGTAATTGAAAAACTACCACCACCTGTCAATGTTAAGGCAATTAGAAGCTTTCTGGGGCATGCAAGATTCTATAGGAGATTTATAAAGGATTTTTCAAAAATTGCAAAACCTCTGAGTAACCTGCTAGCTGCTGACACACCATTTGTATTTGACACAGAGTGTCTGCAGGCATTTGAAACTCTGAAAGCTAAGCTGGTCACAGCAGCAGTTATTTCTGCACCAGACTGGACATTACCATTCGAACTAATGTGTGATGCCAGTGACCATGCCATTGGTGCAGTATTGGGACAGAGGCATAACAAGCTTCTGCATGTCATTTATTATGCTAGCCGTATTTTAAATGATGCCCAGAAAAATTACACAACCACAGAAAAAGAATTGCTTGCAGTGGTTTATGCCATTGACAAGTTTAGATCATACTTCGTAGGATCAAAAGTGATTGTGTACACTGACCATGCTGCTCTTAAATATCTACTTACAAAGCAGGATTCAAAATCCAGGCTCATAAGACGGGTGTTGCTTCTGCAAGAGTTTGATATAGAAATAAGAGACAGAAAAGTGACAGAAAACCAAGTGACTGATCATCTGTCCCAGATAGAACCAGTAGAAGGGGCGTCCTTTCCCTCTATTGAGATCTCCGAAACCTTTCCAGATGAGCAATTGTTTGCCATTTAGAAAACACCCTGGTTTGCAGACATTGCAAACTATAAAGCTGTAAGATTCATACCCAAGGAGTACAGCAGGCAACAAAAGAAAAAATTAATTACTGATACAAAGTACTACTTGTGCGATGAACCCTATCTCTTTAAGAGATGTGCAGACGGAATATTCCGTAGGTGTGTGCCTAGAGAAGAAGCACAGAAGATCTTATGGAATTGCCATGGGTCACAATATGGAGGCCATTTCGGAGGTGAGCGAACAGCCACCAAGGTCCTCCAATGTGGCTTCTACTGGCCTACCCTCTATAGAGATTCCCGAGAGTTTGTACGTAACTGTGACAGTTGTCAGAGGGCTGGTAATCTGCCTCATGGTTATGCCATGCCTCAACAAGAAAACTTAGAGATTGAGTTATTTGATGTATGAGGTATTGACTTCATGGGGCCTTTCCCACCATCATACTCAAACACATATATTCTGATGGCAGTAGACTATGTATCTAAATGGGTAGAGGCAATTGAAACACCCACTAATGATACTAAGACATTGCTGAAGTTCCTCCAGAAACATATCTTCAGCAGGTTTGATGTCCCTAGAGCATTAATCAGTGATGGGGGCACTCACTTCTGTAATAAACAGCTCTACTCTGCTATGGTCCAATATGAAATTAGCCACAAAGTAGCAACTCCATATCATCCACAGACAAATGGGTAGGCTAAAGTCTCTAATAGAGAACTAAAAAGAATCCTGAAATGGACTGTAATTACCCGTAGAAGGGATTGGGCAAGAAGCTTGGATGAAGCTCTGTGGGCATACAGAACAGCATTCAAGACTCCTATAGGGATCTCTCCATACCAGCTTGTGTATGGTAAGGCCTGTCATTTGCCCGTGGAACTGGAACATAAGGCCTACTGGGCAACCAGATTCCTAAACCTTGATGCCAAGTTAGCTGGAGAGAAAAGATTGCTCCAGCTGAATGAGTGACGAGAGGAACTTTTGCGTGGTCTAGAAATTTGCGGATAAATCCTCATTGCAAGTATAGTTTCTAAACCTTCAAAAGTCCTTTCATACAAACGTTTTGGTTGTCACAAGTAACAAACCCCTTTAAAATTGATAACCGAGTATTTAAACCTCGGGTTGTCTTCTCAAGGAATTGCAGGGAGGTATGTTCTTATTATTGGTTATGAGTTTGTAAATTGGGGGTTTGGAAGTAAGGAGGGAATATGTTATATGACAAGTAAAATAAAATAATAATAATAAAATCTCTTAGCAAGGTATAAGAATTGGAATTCCTATCCTAGTTATCCTTATCAGGTATGAAGAGAATTAGGTTTTAATCCCACTTGGTCAGCCTTTATTAAACAAAGGAAGGTTAAGTGGACTAATTAGCTTGATTCTCAAGTCCTAGTCAACTCCTGTGGAGAGACTAGTGTTAGAGCAATCCTAGCTCAAGCAGAATCTGCCAATTTCAATCACTTGCTGAGTTTGATAGCTCAAGTACTACCAATCACTTGACCAAAGCCAAAAGGGAGAAAAATATCTAAATTAAATTAAAAGCATCAATATAAATAAAGCAAAGCAATCTTAAATCTGAAATACCTCAAATAACATTAATTAAGAAAATTATATGTAACATGGAAGAGTTCATAAATTAAATTGGGAAAATAAATAAAAATAAAGAACCTGTGATTGAGAGTCACTCCTAAAACTAAGAGAAATCCTAATCCTAATCCTAAGAGAGAGGAGAGAACCTCACTCTCTAAAAATTACATCTACTCTTAAAATTGTGAATATGAGAGCTTTTTCAAGAATGGATGCATTCTCCCACTTTATAGCCTCTAATCTGTGTTTTCTGAGCCGAGAACTGGGTCAGAAACAACCCAGAATTCGCTGGTTGCGAATTCAAACATGCTGAATTTCTGTCACTGCGACGCGTCCGCATGGAGCACGCGGTCGCGTCGCCTAGAGTCAGGGCAACTATGACATATTATATATCAAATCGAAGCCCCGGACGTTAGCTTTCCAACGCAACTAGAACCGCATCGTTTGGGCCTCCGTAGCTAAAGTTATAGCCGTTTGAGTGCGAAGAGGTCAGGCTGGACAGCTTAGCAGTTTCTCCAACTTCTTATATTCCTTCCACTTTTGCATGCTTCCTTTCTATCCTCTGAGCCATTCTTGCCCTGTAATCTCTGAAATCACTTAACACACATATCAAGGCATCTAATGGTGGTAAGAGAGGATTAATATTAGCAATATAAAGGCCAAAGAAGCATGTTTTCAATCATAGCACATAATTAGGAAGGCAAATGTAAAACCATGCAAATAGTATGAATAAGTGGGCAAAGAGTTGATAAAATCCACTCAATTAAGCACAAGATAAACCATGAAATAGTGGTTTATCAACCTCCCCACACTTAAACAATAGCATGTCCTCATGCTAAGCTCAAGAGAAGCTATAAAGAATGAAGAATGTATGAAATGCAACCTATGAATGTAACTACATGCAGAATGTTTCCACCTACTTAGTTAAAAGTAAAAAAATCTTTCAAGAGGAAATATAAACTGAATTTCACTAATTTAAATCATGAAAATGAAGTACAAATAGACTTGCAAGAAGAAAATAGCTCATGAAAGCAGGGAACAAGGGATTGAGCATCGAACCCTCACTGGTAGTGTGTACACTCTAATAACTCAAGTGTTTTAGGTTCGATTCTCTCAATTCTCTACTAACCTTGCTTTCTAAGGCTTGCTCTTCATCTAATAATCAACATAAATTTAATGCATAAATACACAAATCAAGAGGTCTTTTAAGGGTTGTAATGGGGTTAGGGTCAAGGTAGGATTGTATTTGGCCAAGTGGACTAAAATTTGAATCCTTAATTAACTTAAACTTTCCACCTAACTTTAGACAATCCATGTAATCATAATACAACATCTAACTATCCATTAGCCATGTTTTCCACATATTTATGCATTCTAATTTTAAGTACAATACATATGCATTGCTTTCACCACTTACTTTGGGGCATTTTGTCCCCTTTAACTTATTTGCTCTTTTTCTCTTCTTTTTCTCTCTTTTTTTTATATATTTATTTTATTTTATTTTATTTTATTTTTTTCTTTCAATGCATATGATTAAATTATTGAATGCATGAACCTGTCCTAAACATTTCTTTTCACATTTTCAGAAAATTCTAACATACTCAATTCTCAGACCAAATGTTTTCAAACCCAATTTTTCCATACTTAATTCATGAGCACTCTCACTAGTCTAAGCTAACCAAGGATTCAAATTAAGTACATTATTGTTTTTTGCTTAGAGTTAATGATGTGCTAAAAATAAAGAACAGAGGGGTAAAAATAGGCTCAAAATTGGTTTGCAAAGGATAATGAAAGGTTAGGCCATATGGGTATGTAAGCTCAGTGAAACAAAGGCCTCAATCATATAAGTGCATGCATACATCAAACCATGGAAATATAGAATTAAGGAAGACAAAGATCACAATTTTAGAGAGAAAAACACACACCAAAAATAAAATATTGGTTGAAAAATGCAACCAATTCAAATAGGCTCAAAATCTTACAAGTTTTGTGTGTTCGAGCTCTAAACCATGTTCTAGTATAATATCTCTTCAAACAAGTGTAACATAAAATTTTTTTTCAAATTAGTGAAATGCTCTTAAAAGGTTTCTTGAAAAAGAAAATATTACTTCAACCAAGTGGTAAAATATGCACAAAATCAAATAATCATGCAATCAAACATGCAAATGCAACAACTAACAAGAAAAATAAAATATTGGTGTTTGAGAAGAAAATACTAACCCATGGAGATTGGTATCGACGTCCCCACACTTAAAGATTGCACCGTCCTCGTTGCATGCTAAGATGTGCAGGTGGACGGGTTGTTCCAACTGATGCTTTTCTCATCAAGGAATGTGCTGATGGACTTGTTTGTCTCCCCATGTAAACGTCTTTCAGTTCTCTTTCTGGTGGCCATCCTGAAAGAAAAAAGGGAAGAAAGGTAACCCAATAATAGAGATAAGAAAATAAATGAAGTATGGTTGGGTTAATGCCAAATGAAAAGGGTCCCAATTACATGGTAGCTACAACATGCAAGTGAGAAAATAGTAGAAGTACATGGCAAATCAAGAATGCAAAAAGTTGCAACAAAAGGGAAGAGAGTGTGGGTAAGGAGAGATAATATAAATTCATGTCAATGTAAAAGTAATACAGGTATGAAAGATTGGCATTGATAAAAATAATATTACCTAACCAGAATAAAAACAAGTCACTAAGCACCCAAAATAATTCAAGAGAAGATGCAACAGTGAAATAAGAAAATTCAACACCAAAGAAAAAAAAATAATAAATTTAGAAAGAAAAATAAAAATATGCACTAAATTAAAATGCAATGAATGAAATATTCAAATAAATTAAGTAAAATAAAATAAAAGATAAGAAGAATGAGAAGGGAAATGAGGGAAGAAGAAGTAAGTAAGAAAGGAGGGAGGAAAAATTAGGATTGGAGAAGAAAAGATAAGATATTTGGCAAATTAGGATAAGCTGTGCGGCGCAAGCAACGCGGTCGCGCGACTTGCGCTTATACTGATTGATGCGATCGCGTTGGTCATGCGGTCGCGTGACACAATTCATGCTACTGGCGCGAGGGCAGCCTCGCGCTCGCACAACTCTCTGTTCAAATTATTATTAGTGCCAAATTTTAAGTGACGCGATCGCATGGGGCATGCGATCGCGTGAGTGGGCTTTAGAAGAATGTGACGCGGTCGCGTGGGTCACGCGGCCGCGTGGGTAGAATTATGCGTTCAGCACCAATCCAGCACCACTCTAGCACAATAATTGGTTGTGCACCCTTTTACGTCGAAATCTAGGGCACGCGGCCGCGTGGGGCACGCGGTCGCGTGGGAGGCCATTATTCCCATATGACGCGGTCGTGTGGGACGATTTGTGCCATTGGCACGCCTCCAGTGCTGCTCCTGCGTAACTCTCTGTTCATATTAGTGTTGTCTCCCATCTCCTTGCGACGCGGACGCGTCAATGAGGCGGTCGCGTCGCGTGACTTTTTTTTTAAATAATGCAGTATGCAGAATGCAATGCTAATATGAATGTTATGCAAAATTCTAGGTTCAATACAATACAATAAAATAAAACTCGAAAACAAATAAAACTAAATAAAAATGAAAAAGGAACAATCATACCATGGTGGGTTGTCTCCCACCTAGCACTTTTAGTTAAAGTCCTTAAGTTGGACATTCGGGGAGTCCTTTGTTATGGTGGCTTGTGTTTGAACTCATTCAGGAATCTCCACCAATATTTGTAATTTCAATAGCCTCCGGGATCCCAAACTAGGCACGTAAAGCCTTTGAGTAGCTTCAAATAGATTCTTAGGCTCCCGGGGTATTGGATGTCAGAACAGATTCCAGGATTCCAAATCTTGCTTTTACACCCGTTTTCAAGTTGATTATCATGATTCCATCCGGCTGGTTCAGCTTTAGAATTCTCACTGAAGCGTCCAAACAACTTCCTAGACCCATTCAATTGAGCTTTACACCAACCCTTGCGTTTAAACTTAAAGCTTCCAACCATAATAAACCTTGTAGGACAATTCTTACCACTGACCATCTTCCTCTTACTCTTAATGCCACAAAGAGCTCTAAGTTGACCATCCGTCTCCAGTAGCCCATATTCAAGTGGAATTAGAAAGCTAAGGGATATGAATTTTACCCACTTGAATGTTGTGAAGGATGATGGCAACTTAGGGGATATTTTTAATGAAATTGCAAGCTCCACTCCCTTGTGCTCTTCTCTGATAATTACCACCTCCTTGCAAGCTTTTTCAATTTCAACCTTTTCCTCTTGGTAGCTTTCTTTCAATTCAATCACCTCTTCATTGCTTTCCAAGGGCATGGGAGGTTGTGCTTCTCCTTCTTGAATCTCCATCTCTTGATCAACCTCTTCCAAGTCTTCAACTGTGATATGCCTTGGAGGTTGTACACCCTCCTCAGCATCAATTTCAAACGTCTTGAAAGGGGGTTCTATGACTGGACTTTCCCATGGAGGTTCTGCATCTCCTAAGTCTTCAACCACTTCTTCCTTTTCAATAATTACAGCTTCCTCCACTTGTTCCAGTACAAATTCATGCTCCGTACTGTCCACTGGAGTTTCTAATATCTCCTTCATGCTACGTTCTTCATTAGATTGCCCACATGAAGCCATGGGAGCACTTTGAGTGTCCGAGCATCGGGAACCTAATTGACTTATCGCTTGATTTAATTGATATAGAGTTGCATGAAATCGGTGCGCTGCTTCCTTGAGATGATCCCTTAATTTTTCCTTCACTAATTCTTCAAGCACTCATTCGACTTCAAGGGTTTTTACTACCTTCACCTTTAGGGCCTCCTCTAGCTCCTTATGAAGTATGGATTTGTGAAGATGATCCCTTCTCTCTTGTTCCATGTCAATAGCATCATTGAGATCATGTTGCTCTTGGATTGATGGATGTGGGTGCTCTTCCATGGATGGTGGTGATGGGATGGAGAGATCATTCAGTGGTTGACAAGGAAGTACACTAGAGCTTGAGGATTGATTGTTGAAGGTATTTGGTGGTCCAATTTGGGCGAAGAGAGCTTGTATAGTAGAGTTTAGATCGGCAAGTGCTTTCTCCATGGAGGTTTGGGGTGGATAGGAGGGTTCATTTGGTTCATAGGGTGGTTGGTATGGTGGATACGGGTTAGGGTCATATGGTGGTGTTTGGTGGTGAGGGGCTTGTGAGTATGGTGATCCAAAGTCATGTTGAGGAGAGGGTTTATAGGCATATGGTGGTGGTTGTTGATAGTCCATTGGAGGTGGTTGTTGCCATGAGGGTTGATCAAATCCTTGTGGCTCCTCCCATCTTTGATTGTTCCAACTTTGATGCCTGTTCTCATTGTAATTTCTTCTTCCTGCAACATAATTGTAACCAGACTCATAGCCAAAGGGGTGAGAGTTCATAGTAGCAAATAAAAAATAAAAATAAAAATAAAAACAAATTTAAATTAAAAGGTTATTTAGATTTTTGAATTTAAAAATTAAATTTTGAAATTTTGAATTTTAAATTTTTGAATTTTGAATTTTTGAAAATTGAAATTTGAAAATTTTTAAATTTGAATTTTGAAATTTGATTTTTGAAATAAGATAAGATAAAATAAAAATCAATAACCTCTTAACTTAAGAAAAAGCAAAAATAAAAACAAAAATAAAAACAAATAAACAGGTAAAAAGCAAATATTTACAATAACCAATAATAAGGCATACGTTTGCAATTCCCCAGCAACGGCGCCATTTTGACGAGAGGAACTTTTGCGTGGTCTAGAAATTTGCGGATAAATCCTCGTTGCAAGTATAGTTTCTAAACCTTCAAAAGTCCTTTCATACAAACGTTTTGGTTGTCACAAGTAACAAACCCTTTTAAAATTGATAACCGAGTATTTAAACCTCGGGTCGTCTTTTCAAGGAATTGCAGGGAGGTATGTTCTTATTATTGGTTATGACTTTGTAAATTGGGGTTTTGGAAGTAAGGAGGGAATATGTTATATGACAAGTAAAATAAAATAATAATAATAAAATCTCTTGGCAAGGTATAAGAATTGGAATTCCTATCCTAGTTATCCTTATCAGGTATGAAGAGAATTGGGTTTTAATCCCACTTGGTCAGCCTTTATTAAACAAAGGAAGGTTAAGTGGACTGATTAGCTTGATTCTCAAGTCCTAGTCAACTCCTGTAGAGAGACTAGTGTTAGAGCAATTCTAGTTCAAGCAGAATCTGCCAATTTCAATCACTTGCTGAGTTTGATAACTCAAGTACTACCAATCACTTGACCAAAGCCAAAAGGGAGAAAAATATCTAAATTAAATTAAAAGCATCAATATAAATAAAGCAAAGCAATCTTAAATCTGAAATACCTCAAATAACATTAATTAAGAAAATTATATGTAACATGGAAGAGTTCATAAATTAAATTGGAAAATAAAAAAAAATAAAGAACCTGTGATTAAGAGTCACTCCTAAAACTAAGAGAAATCTTAATCCTAATCCTAAGAGAGAGGAGAGAACCTCTCTCTCCAAAAACTACATCTACTCCTAAATTTGTGAATATGAGAGCTTTTTCATGAATGGATGCATTTTCCCACTTTATAGCCTCTAATCCATGTTTTCTGGGCTGAGAACTGGGTCAGAAACAACCCAGAATTCGCTGGTTGCGAATTCAAACATGCTGAATTTCCGTCACTGCGACGCGTCCGCATGGAGCACGCGGTCGCGTCGCCTAGCTTCTGGGAAACTATGACATATTATATATCAAATTGCAGCCCCGAATGTTAGCTTTCCAACACAACTGAAACCGCGTCGTTTGGATCTCTGTAGCTAAAGTTATAGCCGTTTGAGTGCAAAGAGGTCAGGCTGGACAGCTTAGCAGTTTCTCCAACTTCTTGTATTCCTTCCACTTTTGCATGCTTCCTTTCTATCCTCTGAGCCATTCTTGCCCTGTAATCTCTGAAATCACTTAACACACATATCAAGACATCTAATGGTGATAAGAGAGGATTAATATTAGCAATATAAAGGTCAAAGAAGCATGTTTTCAATCATAGCACATAATTAGGAAGGCAAATGTAAAACCATGCAAATAGTATGAATAAGTGGGCAAAGAGTTGATAAAATCCACTCAATTAAGCACAAGATAAACCATGAAATAGTGGTTTATCAATGAGCTAGAGGAATTCAGACTCAATGCTTTCGAAAATGCTAAGATTTACAAAGAGAAAGCAAAAAGGTGGCATGATAAGAAACTGTCACCCAGTCTTTGAACCAGAACAAAAGGTTCTGCTGTTCAACTCTAGACTCAGATTATTCCCCAGAAAATAGTAATCCCGGTGGAAGGGACCATATGTGATTACAAGTGTGTCACCATATGGATATATGGAGCTTCAAGACATTGATTCTAATAAGAAGTTCATTGTTAATGGACAAAGAATCAAGCATTATCTTGAAGGCAATATTGAGCAAGAATGCTCAAAGGTGAGGCTAGATTAAAAGCTCAGCAAGGTCCTGCTAAAGACAATAAAGAAGCGCTTGCTGGGAGGCAACCCAGCCATTTATAAAGCTTATTTGTTATTCAAATAATAATTATACGAGTTTAATATAAATAATTTTCAAGGTAAAGTATCAATTGCATAAGTTCACAGAGTTACAGAAGGATTCAGAGTACAAAACAGGGAAAAGGAGCTCACTAGCAAGAAAACGCCAGTAAGAGGTACAATTGGGCGTTAAACGCTGGTGCACAAAATTGTGATCATCAATGGCGCCATCAACATGGTACGCTCAATTGATATCTCAACTCTTTATCACAACTTCGCACAACCAACCAGCAAGTGCACTGGGTCGTCCAAGTAATAAACCTTACGCGAGTAAGGGTCGATCCCACGGAGATTGTTGGTATGAAGCAAGCTGTGGTCATCTTGTAAATCTCAGTCTGGCGGATTCAAATGGTTATGGAGGATGAATGATTAAAAGATAAATGAAACATAAAATAAAGATAGAGATACTTATGTAATTCATTGGTGAGAATTTCAGATAAGCGTATGAAGATGCTTTGTCCCTTCCGTCTCTCTGCTTTCCTACTGTCTTTATCCAATCCTTCTTAATCCTTTCCATGGCAAGCTATATGTTGGGCATCACCGTTGTCAGTGGCTACAATCCCATCCTCTCAGTGAAAATGTTCAACGCACTCTGTCACAGCACGGCTATTCATCTGTCGGTTCTCGATCATGTCGGAATAGAATCCAGTGATTCTTTTGCGTCTGTCACTAACGCCCCACAATCACGAGTTTGAAGCTCATCATAGTCATTCAATCCTTGAATCATACTCGGAATACCACAGACAAGGTTTAGAATTTCCGGATTCTCAAGAATGCCGCCATCAATTCTAGCTTATACCATGAAGATCCTGATTAAGGAATCCAAGAGATAAACACTCAATCGAAGGTAGAACGGAGGTGGTTGTCAGGCACACGTTCATAGGTGAGAATGATGATGAGTGTCACGGATCATCACATTCATCAAGTTGAAGAACAAGTGATATCTTAGAACAAGAACAAGTTGAATTGAATAGAAGAACAAAAGTAATTGCATTGATACTCGAGGTACAGCAGAGCTCCACACCTTAATCTATGGTGTGTAGAAACTCCACCGTTGAAAATACATAAGAACATGGTCTAGGCATGGCCATGAGGCCAGCCCCAAAACGTGATCTAAGGTAGCACAGAACTACTCAAAGATTGCTCTCTAAATACAATAGCAAAAGGTCTTATTTATAGGGAACTAGTAGCTTAGGGTTACAAAAATGAGTAATTAATGCAGAAATCTTCTTTCGGGCCCACTTGGTGTGTGTTTGGGCTGAGCATTGAAGCTTCCATGTGTAGAGAATTTTCTTGGAGTTAAACGCCAGCTTTTGTGCCAGTTTGGGCGTTTAACTCCAGCTTTTGTGCTAGTTTTGGAGTTAAACGCCAGAATTCTTGAGCTGACTTGGAACGCCGGTTTGGGCCATCAAATCTCGGGCAAAGTATGAACTATTATATATTGCTGGAAAGCCCAGGATGTATACTTTCCAACTCAATTGAGAGCGCGCCAATTGAGCTTCTGTAGCTCCAGAAAATCCACTTTGAGTGCAGGGAGGTCAGAATCCAACAACATCTGCAGTCCTTTTTCAGCCTCTGAATCAGATTTTTGCTCAGGCCCCTCAATTTCAGCCAAAAAATACCTGAAATCACAGAAAAATACACAAACTCATAGTAAAGTTCAGAAGAGTGATTTTTATTTAAAAACTAATAAAAACATAATAAAAACTAATTAAAATATACTAAAAACATACTAAAAACAATGCCAAAAAGCGTATAAATTATCCGCTCATCACAACACCAAACTTAAATTATTGCTTGTCCCCAAGCAACTGAAAATAAAATAGGATAAAAGAAGGAGAATATACAATGAATTCCAAAGACATCTATGAAGATCAGTATTAATTAGATGAGCGGGGCTTTTAGCTTTTTGCTTCTGAACAGTTTTGGCATCTCACTTTATCCTTTGAAGTTCAGAATGATTGGCATCTATAGGAACTCAGAATTCAGATAGTGTTACTAACTTTCCTAGTTAAGTATGTTGATTCTTGAACACAGCTACTTTATGAGTCTTGGCCGTGGCCCTAAGCACTTTGTTTTCCAGTATTACCACCGGATACATAAATGCCACAGACACATAACTGGGTGAACCTTTTTAGATTGTGACTCAGCTTTGCTAGAGTCCCCAATTAGAGGTGTCTAGGGTTCTTAAGCACACTCTTCTTTTTGCTTTGGACCTCGACTTTAACCGCTCAGTCTCAAGTTTTCACTTGACACCTTCACGCCACAAGCACATGGTTTGGGACAGCTTGTTTTAGCCGCTTAGGCCAGGATTTTATTCCTGTGGGCCCTCCTATCCATTGATGCTCAAAGCCTTGGATCCTTTTTATCACCCTTGCCTTTTGGTTTAAAGGGGTATTGGCTTTTTCTGCTTGCTTTTTCTTCTTTTTTTTTTGCGAGCTTTTCACTGCTTTTTCTTGCTTCAAGAATCAATTTTATAGCTTTAAGGCATAGACACTAAGACACTAATGATCATAAGACACAAACATAAATAAACATAAGTAAAAAAAATTCGAAAAATAGGAAAGTAAAGAACAAGGAGATTAAAGAACGGGTCCACCTTAGTGATGGCGGCTTGTTCTTCCTCTTGAAGATCTTATGGAGTTCTTGAGCTCCTCAATGTCTCTTCCTTGCCTTTTTTGCTCCTCTCTCATGATTCTTTGATCTTCTCTAATTTCATGGAGGAGGATGGAATGTTCTTGGTGCTCCACCCTTAGTTGTCCCATGTTGGAACTCAATTCTCCTACGAAGGTGTTGATTTGCTCTCAATAGTTTTGTGGGGGGGGGGGGGAGTGCATCCTTTGAGGCATCTCGGGGATTTCATGATGAGGAATTTCCTCATGCTCATGTCCATGAGTGGGATCTCTTGTTTGCTCCATCCTTTTCTTAGTGATGGGCTTGTCCTCATCAATGAGGATGTCTCTCTCTATGTTAATTCCAACTGAATTACAGAGGTGACAAATGAGATGAGGGAAGGCTAACCTTGCCGAGGTAGAGGACTTGTCCGCCACCTTATAGAGTTCTTGGGATATAACCTCATGAACTTCTACTTCCTCTCCAATCATGATGCTATGAATCATGATGGCCCGGTCTATAGTAGCTTCGGACTGGTTGCTAGTGGGAATGATTGAACGTTGGATAAACTCCAACCATCCCCTAGCCACGGGCTTGAGGTCATGCCTTCTTAAATGAACCGGCTTTCCTCTTGAATCTCTCTTCCATTGAGCGCCCTCTTCACAAATGTCTATGAGGACTTGGTCCAACCTTTGATCAAAGTTGACCCTTCTAGTGTAGGGGTGTTCATCTTCTTGCATCATGGGCAAGTTGAATGCCAACCTTACATTTTCCGGACTAAAGTCTAAGCGTTTCCCCCGAACCATTGTAAGCCAATTCTTTGGGTCCGGGTTCACACTTTGATCATGGTTCTTGGTGATCTATGCATTGGCATAGAACTCTTGAACCATTAGGATCCCGACTTGTTGAATGGGGTTGGTAAGAACTTCCCAACCTCTTCTTCGGATCTCATGTCGGATTTCCGGATATTCACTCTTTTTGAGTTTGAAGGGGACCTCGGGGATCACCTTCTTCATGGCCTCAACTTCATAGAAGTGGTCTTGATGCACCCTTGAGATGAATCTCTCCATCTCCCATGACTCGGAGGTGGAAGCTTTTGCCTTTCCTTTCCTCTTTCTAGAGGTTTCTCCGGCCTTAGGTGCCATAAATGGTTATGGAAAAATAAAAAGCAATGCTTTTACCACACCAAACTTAGAAGGTTTGCTCGTCCTCGAGCAAAAGAAGAAAGAAGAGAGTAGAAGAAGAAGAAATAGAGGAGATGGAGTGGGCTTTGTGTTTCGGTCAAGGGGGAGAAGTAGTGTTTATGTTGTGTGAAAATGAAGGGGTGAAGATGGGTTTATATAGGAGTGAGAGGGGTGTGTATGGTTCGGCTATAGAGGGTGGGTTTGGGTGGGAAATTATTTTGAATTTGAATGGTGAGGTAGGTGGGGTTTTATGAAGGATGGATGTGAGTGGTGAAGAGAATGGTGGGATTTGATAGGTGAGGGGTTTTTGGGAAAGAGGTATTGAGGTGATTGGTGAATGGGTGAAGAAGAGAGAGAGTGGTTGGGTAGGTGGGGATCCTGTGGGTCCACAGATCCTGAGGTGTCAAGGATAGCTCATCCCTACACCGAGTGGCGTGCAAAAACGCCCTTTCTGCCAATTCTGGCGTTAAACTCCGGTCTGGTGCCCCTTTCTGGCGTTTAACGCCAGCTCCTTGCCCATTCCTGGCGTTAAACGCCAGTCTGGTGCCCCTTTCTGGCGTTAAACGCCCAAAATGGTGCCAGACTGGGCGTTAAACGCCCATTTGCTGCCCTTACTGGCGTTTATACGCCAGCAAGCTTTTCCTCCAGGGTGTGCTATTTTTTTCTCTGTTTTTCATTCTATTTTTGCTTTTTCAATTGTTTTTGTGACTTCACATGATCATCAACCTACAAAAAACATAAAATAACAATGGAAAATAGATAGATATAACATTGGGTTGCCTCCCAACAAGTGCTTCTTTAATGTCAGTAGCTTGACAGTGGGCTCTCATAGAGCCTCACAGATGTTCAGAGCAATGTTGGAACCTCCCAACACCAAACTTAGAGTTTGAATATGGGGGTTCAACACCAAACTTAGAGTTTGGTTGTGGCCTCCCAACACCAAACTTAGAGTTTGACTGTGGGGGCTCTGTTTGACTCTGTTTTAAGAGAAGCTCTTCATGCTTCCTCTCCATGGTTACAGAGGGATATCCTTGAGCCTTAAACACAAGGGATTCTTCATTCACTTGAATGATCAATTCTCCTCTGTCAACATCAATCACAGCCTTTGCTGTGGCTAGGAAGGGTCTGCCAAGGATGATGGATTCATCCATGCACTTCCCAGTCTCTAGGACTATGAAATCAGCAGGGATGTAGTGGTCTCCAACCTTTACCAAGACATCCTCTACAAGTCCATAAGCTTGTTTTCTTGAATTATCTGCCATCTCTAGTGAGATTCTTGCAGCTTGTACCTCAAGGATCCCTAGCTTCTCCATTACAGAGAGAGGCATGAGGTTTACACTTGACCCTAGGTCACACAGAGCCTTCTCAAAGGTCATGGTGTCTATGGTACAAGGTATTGAGAACTTCCCCAGATCCTGTCTCTTTTGAGGTAATCTCTGCCTAGTCAAGTCATCCAGTTCTTTGGTGAGTAAAGGGGGTTCATCCTCCCAAGTCTCATTACCAAATAACTTGTCATTTAGCTTCATGATTGCTCCAAGGTACTTAGCAACTTGCTCTTCAGTGACATCTTCATCCTCTTCAGAGGAAGAATACTTATCAGAGCTCATGAATGACAGAAGTAAATCCAATGGAATCTCTATGGTCTCAGTGTGAGCCTCATATTCCCATGGCTCCTCATTAGGGAACTCATTGGAGGCCAGTGGACGTCCATTGAGGTCTTCCTCAGTGGTGATCACTGCCTCTTCCTCCTCTCCAATTTTGGCCATGTTGATGGCTTTGCACTCTCCTTTTGGATTTTCTTCTGTATTGCTTGGAAGAGTACTAGGAGGGAGTTCAGTAACTTTCTTACTCAGCTGACCCACTTGTGCCTCCAAGTTTCTAATGGAGGACCTTGTTTCAGTCATGAAACTCTGAGTGGTTTTAATTAGATCAGAGACCATGGTTGCTAAGTCAGAGTGGTTCTGCTTAGAGTTCTCTGTCTGCTGCTTAAGAGATGATGGAAAAGGCTTTCCATTGCTAAACATGTTTCTTCCACCATTGTTGTTGTTGAAGCCTTGTTGAGGTCTCTGTTGGTCCTTCCATGAGAGATTTGGATGGTTTCTCCATGAAGGATTGTAGGTGTTTCCATAGGGTTCACCCATGTAATTCACCTCTTCCATTGATGGGTTCTCAGGATCATAGGCTTCTTCTTCAGATGAAGCGTCCTTAGTACTGCCTGCTGCAGCTTGCATTCCAGATATACTTTGAGAAATCATATTGACTTGCTGAGTCAATATTTTGTTTTGAGCCAATATGGCATTCAGAGTATCAATCTCAAGAACTCCTTTCTTCTGGCTTGTCCCATTATTCACAGGATTTCTCTCAGAAGTGTACATGAATTGGTTATTTGCAACCATTTCAATGAGTTCTTGAGCTTCTGCAGGTGTCTTCTTCAGATGAAGAGATCCTCCAGCAGAGCTGTCCAATGACATCTTGGACAGTTCAGACAGACCATCATAGAAGATACCTATGATGCTCCATTCAGAAAGCATGTCAGAAGGACACTTTCTAATCAATTGTTTGTATCTTTCCCAAGCTTCATAGAGGGATTCACCTTCCTTCTGTCTGAAGGTTTGGACTTCCACTCTAAGCTTACTCAATTTTTGAGGTGGAAAGAACTTTGCCAAGAAGGCATTGACTAGCTTTTCCCAAGAGTTCAGGCTTTCCTTAGGTTGTGAATCCAACCATATCCTAGCTCTGTCTCTTACAGCAAAAGGGAATAGCATAAGTCTATAGACCTCAGGGTCAACCCCATTGGTCTTGATAGTGTCACATATTTGCAAGAATTCAGCTAAAAACTGATGAGGATCTTCCAATGGAAGTCCATGAAACTTGCAGTTCTGTTGCATTAAAGAAACTAATTGAGGCTTAAGCTCAAAGTTGTTTGCTCCAATGGCAGGGATAGAGATGCTTCTCCCATAAAAGTCGGGAGTAGGTGCAGTAAAGTCACCCATCACCTTCCTTGCATTGTTGGCATTGTTGTTGTTTTTGGCTGCCATATCTTCTTCTAGTTTGAAGATTTCTGTTAGGTCCTCTCCAGAGAGTTGTGCTTTAGCTTCTCTTAGCTTTCGCTTCAAGGTCCTTTCAGGTTCAGGGTCAGCCTCAACAAGAATGCCTTTGTCTTTGTTCCTGCTCATATGAAAGAGAAGAGAACAAAAAAGTATGGAATCCTCTACGTCACAGTATAGAGATTCCTTGAGGTGTCAGAGAAAAAGAAGAATAGAAGGAGGAGGTAGAAGGAGAAGAATTCGAACTTATCAAGAGGGATAGAGTTCGAATTATTGATAGTGGAGGAGTGTTAGTCCTTAAATAGAAGGATGTGAAAAGAGGGGAAGAATTTTCGAAAATTAATTAAAAGATTTTAAAAAGAAATTTGAAAATTTGATTGAGATTTTCGAAAACTAAGATTGGGAAAGAAATAAAGTGATTTTTGAAAAAAAAATTTTTGAAATTAGAAATAAAAAAGATATGATTGAAAACTATTTTGAAAAAGATGTGATTAAGAAGATATGATTGAAAAGGTGTGGTTTTAAAAAGATATGATTGAAAAGATATGATTGAAAAACAATTTAAAAAAAAAGATTTGATTTTTAAAATTAATGACTTGGCTAACAAGAAATTTAAAAGATATGATTCAGACATTAAACCTTTCTTAACAGAAAAGGCAACACACTTGAAAGTTTTGAATCAAATCATTAATTGTTAGCAAGTATTTTTGAAAATGGAAAGAAATTGATTTTGAAAATATATGATTGAAAAGATATGATTTGAAAAAGATTTGATTTTGAAAAATTATGAAAACTTGAAAAAATGTGAATTAAAAACAAAATCTTCCCTCTAGTGTCATCCTGGCGTTAAACGCCCAGAATGGTGCCCATTCTAGCGTTTAACGCCCAAATCTCTACCTTTTTGGGCGTTAAACGCCCAGCCAGGTACCCTGGCTGGCGTTTAAACGCTAGTTTTCCTTCTTCACTGGGCGTTTTGAACGCCCAGCTTTTTCTGTTTGATTCCTCTACTGAATGTTCTGAATCTTCAATTCTCTATATTATTGACTTGAAAAGACATAGTTTTGAAAAATATTTTTGAATTTTTTTATGATGAGAAACAATAAAAATGCAACTAAGATCAAATAAACAATGCATGCAGGACACCAAACTTAAAAATTTTCATATAGGAGACACTAACAAATTGAGAATGCATATGAGAAACAACAAAACACACTAAACAAGAGAATTTAAAGATCAGAGCAAGGAAATCATCAAGAACAACTTGAAGATAAATGAAGACACATGCATGTAATTTTCGAAAAATGCAAGAAAAATAGAAACATGCAATTGACACCAAACTTAAAAATTAATACTAGACTCAAACAAGAAACATAAAATATTTTTGGTTTTTATGGTGTTAAAAATTTTTTTGTGATTTTCGAGAATTATATAGAGAAGAAAATAAAGAGAATTAAAACTTTTAATAAGAATTCCAGGAATCATTGCAATGCTAGTCTAAGACTCCGGTCCAGGAATTAGACATGGCTTACTAGCCAGCCAAGCTTTCAATGAAAGCTCCGGTCCAAAACACTAGACATGGCCAATGGCCAGCCAAGGTTTAGCAGATCATTGCTCACAACAGCAAAATTGATAGAAATCAACAAGCTCTTGTGATGATAAGTTGAAACCTCGGTCCAAAAGATTAGACATGGCTTCTCAGCCAGCCAGACTTTAACAAATCATCATGAAACTCTAGAATTCATTCTTAAAAACTCTGAAGAACAAAATAGAAAATCTTTTTGTATTTTTGAAAATTTTTTTCGAAAAATAAAAAGGAAAAGTACCTAATCTAAGCAACAAGATGAACTGTCAGTTGTCCAAACTCGAACAATCCCCGGCAACGGCGCCAAAAACTTGGTGTTGTTGCCGGAAACAAATGAAAAATTATTGTTCGTTCATTCGTTCCTTCCCCGGCAACGGCGCCAAAAACTTGGTGCACGAAATTGTGATCATCAATGGCGCCATCAACATGGTACGCTCAATTGATATCTCAACTCTTTATCACAACTTCGCACAACTAACCAGCAAGTGCACTGGGTCGTCCAAGTAATAAACCTTACGCGAGTAAGGGTCGATCCCACGGAGATTGTTGGTATGAAGCAAGCTATGGTCATCTTGTAAATATCAGTCAGGCGGATTCAAATGGTTATGGAGGATGAATGATTAAAAGATAAATAAAACATAAAATAAAGATAGAGATACTTATGTAATTCATTGGTGAGAATTTCAGATAAGCGTATGAAGATGCTTTGTCCCTTCCGTCTCTCTGCTTTCCTACTGTCTTTATCCAATCCTTCTTACTCCTTTCCATGGCAAGCTGTATGTTGGGCATCACCATTGTCAGTGGCTACAATCCCGTCCTCTCAGTGAAAATGTTCAACGCACTCTGTCACAGCACGGCTATTCATCTGTCGGTTCTCGATCATGTCGGAATAGAATCCAGTGATTCTTTTGCGTCTGTCACTAACGCCCCACAATCACGAGTTTGAAGCTCGTCACAGTCATTCAATCCTTGAATCATACTCGGAATACCACAGACAAGGTTTAGACTTTCCGGATTCTCAAGAATGCCGCCATCAATTCTAGCTTATAGCACGAAGATCCTGATTAAGGAATCCAAGAGATAAACACTCAATCGATGGTAGAACGGAGGTGGTTGTCAGGCACACGTTCATAGGTGAGAATGATGATGAGTGTCACGGATCATCACATTCATCAAGTTGAAGAACAAGTGATATCTTAGAACAAGAACAAGCTGAATTGAATAGAAGAACAATAGTAATTGCATTGATACTTGAGGTACAGCAGAGCTCCACACCTTAATCTATGGTGTGTAGAAACTCCACCGTTGAAAATACATAAGAACATGGTCTAGGCATGGCCATGAGGCCAGCCCCAAAACGTGATCTAAGGTAGCATAGGGTTACAGAAATGAGTAATTAATGCAGAAATCTTCTTCCGGGCCCATTTGGTGTGTGCTTGGGCTGAGCATTGAAGCTTCCATGTGTAGAGACTTTTCTTGGAGTTAAACTCCAGCTTTTGTGCCAGTTTTGGAGTTAAACGCCAGAATTCTTGAGCTGACTTGGAACGCCAGTTTGGGCTATCAAATCTCGGGCAAAGTATGGACTATTATATATTGATGGAAAGCCCAGGATGTCTACTTTCCAACGCAATTAAAAGCGCGCCAATTGGGCTTCTGTAGCTCCAGAAAATCCACTTTGAGTGCAGGGAGGTCAGAATCCAACAGCATCTGCAGTCCTTTTTCAGCCTCTGAATCAGATTTTTGCTCAGGTCCCTCAATTTCAGCCAGAAAATATCTGAAATCACAGAAAAATACACAAACTCATAGTAAAGTCCAGAAGAGTGATTTTTATTTAAAAACTAATAAAAACATAATAAAAACTAATTAAAATATACTAAAAATATACTAAAAACAATGCCAAAAAGCGTATAAATTATCCGCTCATCAAACGCCCAAAAGAAGCTTCTATTGGGCGTTTAACGCCAGTAATGATATATTTCTGGGCGTTAAACGCCAGAATGGGTACCATTCTGGGCGTTTAACGCCAAACTTGCAGCATCCTGGGCGTTCAGAAAAATGCCCAGTGACAAAAGATTTCTGGCATTTAACGCCAGCCAGAAGCAACAACTGGGCGTTAAACGCCCAAAAGAGGCTACAGATGGGCGTTAAACGCCCAAAACAAGCAGCAGTTGGGCGTTTAACGCCAGGATTGTGGAGGGGAGGAAGTTTTTGCTCCCAACTTGATTTTTTTCAAATTTTCATATTTTCATCCATACTTTCTTGCATAAACTTGTTCCCATACTTTCATTTTTCAAACTCTTTTCCAAAAATATTAAAAATATTTTAATCCTTTAATTAAATCTTTCTCAATTCTTCTTCAACTTCTTTTCAAATCTTTTTCAAAACAAATCCATCTTTTTCAAAACTTTTCAACTCATCAATATCTTTTTCAAATCTTCACAATATTTTTTTTAAAAAACAAATCTATCTTTTTCAAATATCTTTTATATCTTTTCAATTTTAAATTACATCTTTTTCCTATCATACTTATCTTTTTCAAATCACATTTTCTATCATATCTTTTTTTCAAAAATTTTCGAAAACCCACCCCCTTCCCTTTAAATCCTCGTTCGGCCTCCCTCCTCTCCTCCACAATTCGAACTTGGCTCACCCTATATCCCTCTCCTTTCCTTTCTTTTGCTTGAGGACAAGAAAACCTCTAAGTTTGGTGTGTTTATCCATGATCACTAAGCCAATACTCACCAAGATCATGGCTCCTAAGGGAAAACAAACCACCTCAAGAGGTAAGAAAGAGAATATTCCAAAACCACTTTGGAATCAAGGAAAGTTCTTAACCAAAGAACATTCAGACCATTCCTACAAAATAATGGGTCTAAGGTCAGTGATCCCGGAAGTTAAATTTGATCTGGAAGAAGACGAATATCCGGAGATCCAAGAGCAAATTCGAAGCAGGAGCTGGGAAATCCTAGCTAATCCTGAGACAAAGGTGGGAAGAAACATGGTTCAGGAATTCTACTCTAATCTGTGGAAGACAGACAGGCAGAGAATAGCTGGAACCGCATTCTATGACTATCGAACTCTGGTCACAGGGAAGATTGTTCACCTTCACCCTGACAAAATAAGAGAGATCTTCAAGCTGCCTCAACTGCAAGATGACCCAGACTCCTTTAATAGGAGAATGATGAGACCAAATAAGAGCTTGGACAAAATTCTAGAGGACATATGCCTCCCTGGAGCCAAATGGACAACAAACACAAAGGGTGTCCCAAACCAACTCAAGAGAGGAGATCTCAAACCAGTCACCAGAGGCTGGCTGGACTTCATTGGGCGTTCTATACTGCCCACTAGCAACCGCTCTAAAGTCACCATCAAAAGAGCAGTGATGATTCATTGCATTATGTTGGAAAAAGAAGTGGAAGTTCATCAGCTGATTTATTGTGAGCTTTACACAGTTGCAAACAAGAATTCCAAGGATGCCAAATTGGCTTATCCAAGCTTAATCTCTCTGCTATATAAAGATGCTGGGGTAAAGATGGGAGTAGATGAGTATATCTCAGTTGAGCAACCAATCACCAAAAAGTCAATAGAAGGACAACAAGTGCAGGACGACCCCATCAAGAGGAGAGCATAGGAGTTCCTCCCGGAAATCCCTCAAATTGAATACTGGAGGAGCCTAGAAGCATCTATCACCAAGTTGCAAGAAGCTGTGGATCAACTGAAGGACGAACAGCAAAATCAAAACAGCATGCTCTGCAAACTGCTTAGGGAACAAGAAGAGCAAGGGCGTGAACTAAAGGAACTGAAGCGCCAGAAGCTATCTCTTGAAGGGCCAAGCACCCCACAGAGTTAAGAGGCATCTACCTCCCAAAATAAAGGTTGTTGAGTCCTAATCTTAACCTTAACTCTGTGATAATTGTTCTTATTAGAAATCTACCTTAGAAGTTATATATGAGTAGTAGTAATTAGTATCTTTATTTTTAATTTTATCTCTAATTAAGCTATAATTTATTTTTCTCATCATTATTAAACATGAATAAAATAGCAGATTTTCAGAATAAGGAGGCAATAATTTTTTTTCAAGTCTTTAATAAGAAAAATTCAAATTATTTATATGTGGTAGCAATACTCTTTGCCTTCTGAATGAATGCTTGAACAGTGCATAATTTTGATAGTGGAGTTTATGAATGTTAAATCTGTTGGCTCTTGAAAGAATGACGAAAGAGGAAAAATGTTATTGATAATATAAAATATCATAAAATTGATTCTTGAAGCAAGAAAAAGCAGTACAAAAAATATTTTATATATAGAAAGAAAAAGAAAAAGCAAGCAGAAAAAGCCAATAGCCCTTTAAACCAAAAGGAAAAGGAAAAAAAGGATCCAAGGCTTTGAGCATTAATGGATAGGAGGGCCAAAGGAATAAAATCCTGGTCTAAGCGGCTAAACCAAGCTGTCCCTAACCATGTGCTTGTGGCATGCAGGTCCAAGTGAAAAGCTTGAGACTGAGTGGTTAAAGTCGTTATCCAAAGCAAAAAGAGTGTGCTTAAGAACTCTGGACACCTCTAATTGGGGACTTTAGTAAAGCTGAGTCACAATCTAAAAAGGTTCACCCAGTTATGTGTCTGTGGCATTTATGTATCCGGTGGTAATACTGGAAAACAAAGTGCTTAGGGCCACGGCCAAGACTCAGAAAGCAGCTGTGTTCAAGAATCAACATACTAAACTAGAAGAATCAATAACACTATCCGAATTCTAAGTTCCTATAGATGCCAATCATTCTAAACTTCAAAGGATAAATTGAGATGCCAAAACTGTTCAGAAGCAAAAAGCAGAGATATTACTTGGTGATCCACCAACATACAGCTTGCCATGGAAGGAGCCTTGCGTGCGTGAAGAAGATGACAGTAGGAAAGCAGAGATTCAGAGGACAAAGCATCTCCAAAACTCCAACATATTCTCCATTACTGCATAACAAGTATTTATTTCATGCTCTTTTATTTTTTCACAATTTAAACTGATAATCATAATTGATATCATGACTAAGAGTTACAAGATAACCATAGCTTGCTTCAAGCCGACAATCTCCGTGGGATTCGACCCTTACTCACGTAAGGTATTACTTGGACGACCCAGTGCACTTGCTGGTTAGTGGTACGAATTGTAAAAAGTGTGATTTACAATTTCGTGCACCAAACAGATAAAGCGAAAATTGTAAAATAAAAAACGCAACACTCAGAAAATAGGATTACTTGCGTGCGAAGAAATTTAAGGTTTAAAAGCATAACTAAATAAAAAGTAGAAGTAGAGAGATAAGAAAATGATATAGCAAGCTCCTAACTCAGCTTGCAGAGTTGAGGCTGGCCAGAGAATATTTAAGAGGTACCAAAGATAAAGTGTTCATATACATATAAGGAGAGTCTAATACATACATACATACATACACATATATATATATATATATATAACAAAAGTAGGGCCTCAAAATGAACCACTTCGCAGCAGAACTCCAGACGCCTAGCGAGGTGCTGCTTGACCTGCATCTGAAAAATAACAACAGAGCATGGGGTGAGAATTGAAGGTTCTCAGCATGGTAAAGGTGCCACGCACATAAGATATAAGGTCCTGGGAATGTCAGAGGCAATCCTAGAACGCCGACACCCAGATTACAAAGCTTAAATAACTAAACAGAAACCATAAAAAGGTGGTCTTCTAAGGATATCTAAGCCTAGTTTAAACTTAACATTAACACTAAGTCCTTCCAACTTTCCTCCGTTCCTCCATCACCGGTGAGTTTGCAAAGACAAACAAAGAGACAATTGCAAGCACAGGTAGGAGACAAATAGTGCAAGTAGTAAATATAACAATTCACATAATATAATCAATTAGGCATTCCTAATTAATGCATAGCAAACAAAACAAATAATATGCACATGATGTATGCCTTTCCTACTGGCCATGAGCTCACGCGTCGGTTAACTGTCAGAACCTGACACACCTGGTAGCTAACCCGGATACTGTCTCTCGACTGCGCATCTCCAGGAGGCACAAGATCAGGGGATTAGTGCCCTACCACCTTCTCCTGGTGGATTGATTATGGTGTTCGGTTATGTTTTCTTTTCTCCCCACCTTGAACATGGCTTTGACACGAAGAATTATTATCGGTCTAGAAATTTCTCTTAATAGAAAAGGAATTTCTTCTTTGTAAGCATAGTTCCAAACTAACAAATAACTCTCACATCAAATTTTAAAAGTTTTGGTTGTCACAAGTACAAACCCCAATAAAAATTAACCGAAGTATTCAAACCTCGGGTTGTCTCACAAGGAATTGCAATGAAGTGCTCAATTATTGGGTATGAAGATGCAAGGGGTTTGATTTGATAGTTAGCAAGAAAAGTAAATAGCAAGAAAGTAAATGACAAAAACTAATAAAAGAAAGGAAAGGACTCTTGGCTAGACATAGGTAATTGAGATCATCATCCTTGTCAACAAACCATACATTGATAATTATGAGGTACCAACCTATTAAGTCTACTCCTATGCTTGAAGTAAGTACAATATCTACCTCTAAGCATTAAGTATGTCAAATAGGCTTGATCAACATCAATCCATAAGTCTCAACCTAGCTACTAATTAACTTAGTAGTAGGCTAGAGTCAATGGTTATCAAATTGACCACATAGGGTTCTCAAATCACCAATTCAATGAGACCCAATGACTCAAGGTCACTCAATTCCCTTAACCTAGGCCAAGAGTAAAGCAAACTACACAAAAACTAGTGGAAACATTCTATCAAATACCTATAGTGCAAGAAAAGTAAACATCACACCAAATGCAAAAATTAAAGAAAGCCATAACTAATCAAAGCAAGAAATCAACAATAGGAACTAAGGCAAACATAAAAGAACATGAAAACATAAAATTGCATTAAAATAAAATAGAAATCCAACAAAAGTGCATGAACATAAGAACAACAAAATAAAGGAAATGACAAGTAAAACTAGAAGAATAGATATGTAACAACAAGGAATTAAGAAGGAAAACTAAATCAAAACAAGAATTACAAGTTGGATTTGAGAAAATTAAACCTAATCTACCCTAAATTCTAGAGAGAAGGGAGAGCTTCTCTCTCTAGAATTCTACCTACAACATGATGAAAACTACACTATGAGTCTCTCTTCATTCCCTTTCCATCCTTGGGTTCAAAATGATCAGAAATGAGTCTCTCTTCATTCTCTCTTCTTTAAGTGAGTCACGTGCTGCTTGTCACGCGTACATATGGGTCACGCATACGCGTCACTGGCACTTTTCCTGGTCACGCGTGCGCGTGGGGTGACGCATGCGCGTCGCTTGCGAATTTCCATCTCACGCGTACACGTGGGTGACGTGTGCGCGTGGCCTTCAGTTCAGCAAATCCTTATTTCTTCATGAATTCATTTTTGCATGCTTTCTCTTCATTCCTTCAACCCAATCTTTGCCTTATGAGCTTGAAATCACTCAACAAACGTATCAAGGCATCGAATGAAATTAAATTGAATTAAAATTATCCATTTTAGGGCCCAAAAGTATGTTTTTACTCTTAAGCACAAATTAGGAGAAATTCACAAAACTATGCTATTTCATTGGATAAATGTGAGAAAAGAAGATAAAATCTCCTAAAATCAACACAAGATAAACCACAAAATTGGAATTTATCAAACCTCCCCACACTTAAACCAAGCATGTCCTCATGCTAAACCAAGAAAGATAAGAAAAGGGATATGAACATTTATTCAATGCAAATAAACTATATGCAACCTATCTAAATGCATGCAACTAAATGCAAGATGATTCTACCTACTTGCTTAAAAGTAAATCAATTTCCAAGAACATATATAAACAAGTAGGGCTAAGATCATATGACGATTCATGAACCCTACCAATTCAAATATAAAAATTGAAGCTCAAAGAGACTTGCAATAAGAAAGCTCATGAAAGCCGAGAATAAGGAATTGAGCATCGAACCCTCACCGAAAGTGTATCCGCTCTAGTCGCTCAAGTGTATAGGGTCGATCACTCAATTCTCTTCTAATCATGCTTTCCAAGATTTTTTTTTCATCTAACAATCAACAATTATTCAATGCATGCATACATTCATCATGAGGACTTATTCTTAGGTTGTAATGGGGCTAGGGTAAAGGTAGGGATGCATATGGTCAAGTGAGCTTGAAATTTGCATCTTTGATTAGCCTAAGCTCTCACCAAACACGTATAACAACCTATACAATTCTAATACAATACCTAGCTACCCATGCTTTCCACTTTTTCACATACTCATGCATTCTCTTTAATTCACATTCCATATGCATTGCTTATTATTATTTTTCTTTGGGGCATTTTTGTCCCCTTTTTATTACCTTTCTTTTTCTATATATTTTTCTTGTTTTTTTTCTTTATATATATATATATATTTTTTTTTTCTACATTTTTTTCCTTCAAAGTATATACAAACATATCAATGCATATGGTTTTACATATTTAATGCATGAGTATTGACCCAATCCCATGATTTTCAATAAAAATACAAAAACACTCTTTTACCTCAACCAATGTCCCAAGTTTCCCATACCCAAATGATACACACCCTCACTAGCCTAAGCTGATCAAAGATCCAAATTAAGGGACATTTATTGTTTTTCACTTAGGAGTAGTGATGTGCTAAAATTAATAAAAAGGATTAAATAGACTCAAAATTGGCTAACAATGGTTGATGAAAGGTAGGCTATTCGGGTAAGTGAGCTAAATGAAATGATGGCCTCAATCATATAAATGCAGGTATACATGGAATAATGGACATAAAGAATCAAACAAATCAATGATTACAATCATAGAAAGAGAATAATACACACAAGAATGAAAATAAGTGGTTATAAGATGTAATCATGCAATTGGGCTCAAAACTCACATGTTTATGTTCTTAGCTCAAAAACCAAGTTCCAAAATAAATTCTTCAAGCAAGTTCAACAAATTTTTTTTTCAAATTGGTAGGGTGCCCTAAAATAATTTTTCTTGAAAGAGAAATCATCATCCTAACTGAGTAGTCCTAACATAAATAGGAAGTGGTAAAAATATGTACAAATTCTAACTAACATGCACCCTAACATGCAATGCAACAACTAACTACAAAGAAAATTAAGAATTGGTGTTGAAAAAGAAAATTGTTACCCATGGAGATCGGTCGGACGACCTCTCCACACTTGAAGATTGCACCATCCTTGGTGCGTGTAAAGAAGAGTAAGGTGGACGAGTTGCTACAATTGATGAGCTCTTTCAAAAGATTGTGCGGATGAACTTGTTTGTTGCCCCATTTTGAAGCTTTTCCTTTCCTTTCCTTCTTGGTGGCCAACCTAAAAGGAAAGAAAAAGAAAGAAAATTAAGCCTACAACAAAGATATCAAAGCAATAGAATATAGGCGAGGGCTAATGCTAAATAAGAGTAAGGTTCTCAACTATATGGTAGCTACAACATATAAGTGAGAAAACAATATAAGCTAAGGCATATCAACTACTACTTGATGAAAGAGTATAGTTAAAGCACAATTAAATGCCACGAGAGCATGTTGAGCATCAAGTACAAATAGAAAAGAGTGGCTCATGAGAGACATTAAAAGTTCATGTCAATGCACAAATGATGCAAGAGTCATCAAAGATTAAGCATTGACCTAAAAATTTCATCACCCAACAATACCAAACAAGTCAAGAAGCACCAAAATAATCCAAGAAATTCTCAACAATTGAGTAGGAGAATTCAACACCATTATTAAAATAAACAACTTAGAAAAGAAAATAAAATCAAGTTATAAAAAAAAATTAAAATGCAATGAATGAAAAATAAGCAAATGCAATAAAAGAAAAGGAAAGATGAGAAAAAGAAATTTTTTTAATAATTTTATCTTTACTTTTATTTTTATTTTATTTTTTTAATTTTTTATTTTTTGAATAGAGGAAATAGAAGAAAGTAAGAGAGGAAGAAGAGAGAAGAAGAAAGGTAAGAAAGAAAGAAAAAGAAAAGAAAAAGGAAGAAGAAAGAAAGGAGAAAGGAGAAAAAAAAAAGGGCGCGAGGCAACGCATAAGCGTTGCCCATGCTTATGCGTGGGGTGCAGCAGGGACAAGCGATGCATAAGCGTCGCCCACACATACGCGTGGAATGCAAAAAGTGCAGGTGACGCGTAAGCGTCGCCCACGCTTACGTGTGGGTCCAGATTATGCTTTTTGCACAAAACCAGCATAATTCTCGCACAACTCTCCGGTTTTTGTACCAAGAGTCCCCATATGGCATACGACACATAAGCGTCACCCACGCTTAAGTGTGGGGTGACCCCTTTTTTTTTAAACATAGAAAATAGAAACAGGGCACTCTCCTAACCTACAAGCATTCTAAAACAATCAAAATTGAAATTTAACAACAAATCTTTTGATTTTTGAAAAATTTTCAAATACAAAACAAACAAAACTTACACTTCAAGCAAAATACAACAACTATTCTAATCAAAACATGAATTTAACAAACAACCTATCAATCAAAGCAATGTGTAAGAGTATAGAAAATAAGAAAAACTACCTACAATGACAACTCAATTCATTCATTGATTATATATACAAGAGAATGGAAAGAGTTTACCATGGTGGGTGTCTCCCACTAGCACTTTTAGTTTAAGTCCTTAAGTTGGACATTTGGGAGGCTCTTTGTCAAGGTGGTTTATGCTTGTATTCATCCTTGAACCACCAAGAATGCTTGCTCCTCAAACGGTTGTCAGAATTTCCAACCGCCTTCACCAAGCTTGGGTGAGGTTCTTCCCAAGATATGAGCTTCCAAAATTGGTCTTTATGTTGTGATCCGGGATCCCATATCTTGTTTTCACACTCATCTTCTAATTGATCATCATGGTTCCACTTGGGTGGTAGACAAGCTGAATTCTCAATAAAGCCTCCAAACAACTTCCTAGACCCATGCAATTTGGTTCTACACCAACCATTGCTATTTAACTTTGAGCATGCAACCATCATGAACTTAGAGTGATGTTTTCAACCACCACACAACTCTCTCCTACTCTTTACTCCACAAAAAGCTCTAAGTTGACCATCATTTTCAATCAAACCATATTCAAGTGAGAAAGTAAAGCTTAGGGATAAGATTTTACCCACTTGAATGTTGTGTAGGATGGTGACTTAGGAAGGGGAGGTCCCAATGATCTTGCAAGTTCCACTCCCTTGTGCTCTTCTTTGACTATCTCCACCTCTTTTCAAGCTTCTTCAATTTCAACCTCTTCCTCTTGGTAGCTCTCTTCCAATTCAATCTCTTTTTCATTGCTTACCAAGGGCATGGGAGGTTGTGTATCTTCTTCTTTAATCTCAATTTCATGTCCAATGGAAGAGAATTCAATTGTAGAGAAGAATTCCTCAATGATTGAATCAATCTCTTGATCAACCTCTTCAAAGTCTTCCACCATGATATGCCTTGGAGGTTGCGCACCCTCCTCAACATCAATATCAAACTTCTTGAAAGAGGGCTCTCTAATTCTACATTCCCATGGACTTCCAACATTTCCTCGGTCTTCAACTACTCCTTCCTTTTCAATCATCTCTACCCTCTCCTCTTGTTGCACTCTTTGCTTCAACTCCTCTTCTCCATCTTGAAGCACCAAACTCACTCCCTCATTATTCTCCTTGATTTCTTCTCCACATTCAACAATGGGAGTGCCTTGATTGCATAGGCTTAGGCAGGAGGAGACCATGTTGCGAACGGCTTCTGTCATGGTAGCAAGCACGACTTCTATCTTCTTGAACTCCCTTTGTGTCTCTTTGATAAACCCTATTTTTAGGGTTTATCTTGTACTTCATTTAAGAGATTTTATCACCTTCTACCCACATTTATTCAATGAAATAGCATGGTTTCATGATTGTTTCCCAACTTGTGCTTAAGTGTGAAAACATGCTTTCTAAGTCCTTAATTAGCTAAATTTGATTCACCTTTGATTCCACTAGATGCCTTGATTTGTTTGTTAAGTGATTTCATGTTGAAAAGGCTAGGAATGGATCAAAGGAGTGAAGAGGAAAGCATGAAAAGTGGGGAAATCAGGAAAAGCCAAAGATTTGAGAAACATCATCCACGCACACGCGCACCGTACGCGCACGCGTGGATCGCGAAAATGCAAGGGACGCCCACGCGCGCTGTGCACGTACGCGTCGGTGGCCGCACGTGATTTTTAAATAGAAAACTTGCCCAGCGATTTCTGAGAAGCTGTGGGGCCCAGTTGCAACCAATTTTGGCGCCAAAATGCATTTAAAGGACCAATGATTGAAGGGAATCAACACTTCACATACTTTACATACTTTCACACATTAGTTTAGTTTAGGTTAGTTTTAGAGAGAGAAGCTCTAACTTCTCTCTAGAATTAGGATTAGGATTAGGTTTAGTTCAATAATCTAGATCTAGGTTTCAATTCATGCTTTCTTCTTCTTCTTCTTCTTCTCAATTCTTTGTTGTTGCATTTATGATTCCTCTATTCTTTTGTTGTAATTTTCTTTATGTTATTTCCATGCTTTATTGTAGATCTACTCTTGTTCCTTCTATTTTCTTCCAATTAAATTTGAGGTAATTCATAATAATTGTGTTTCTTTCGATTGTTTTTATTAATTCCTTGCAATAAGTAGTTGTTAGATTTCATTGTTGTTATCAATTTACTTTGCTTTCCTTTTATGCCTTCCAAGTGTTTGATGAAATGCTTGGTTGGATTTTAGTATAGATTTTTCTCCTCTTGGCTTTGATAGAGTAATTAGTGACGCTTGAGTTATCTAATTCCTTTGTAGATTGATAATTAGAAGTTGCTAATTAATTTGGATACCACTAAAACTAGTCTTTCCCTTGGGAGTTGGCTAGGACTTGTGGAATCAAGTTGATTCATCCACTTGACTTTTCTCCATGATTAGAGGTTAACTAAGTGGTAGAAATGGACAATTGTGGTCACAATTGAGGAGGATAACTAGGATAGGACTTCTAGTTCTCATATCTTGCCAAGAGCTTTCTTAGTTGTTAGTTTATTTCTTTTGCAATTTACATTCCTTGTTCCTTAACTCAAAAACCCCAAATATACTTCATAGCCAATAACAAGAACATTTGTTTGCAATTCCTAGGGAGAACGACCGAGGTTTGAATACTTCGGTTTATAATTTTAGGGGTTTGTTACTTGTGACAACCAAATTTTTGTATGAAAGGACTATTGTTGGTTTAGAAACTATACTTGCAACGAGAATTCATTTGTGAATTCTAAACCACAACCCTATCAAGATTACTACCAAGAACCGCCTCAATGCACACCATCTCCATACCCTTACTTTGAAGAATCACCTTCCTACTATGAACCCTCTCTCCAAAATAATGAACCCTCTTATCCACCCCAAGCCCCAATAGATGACTCTCTCACCTTTCTACTTCAAGGACAAGCGGATATGCAAAGGAACACCTTAGAGTTTGTGACTAACTTGACCAAGGTAGTGCATACTTTAGCCTACCAATGCTTGAACACTCAAGGTGCTTCCATAGCTACATGTGAAGAATCAATTGAAGAGCATAGCATGAAGGAGAGATTGGAAACTCCGGTGAAAAATGAGGGATGCCACTTTGTGTTAGAACAATTGGAGGAGCCTATGGCTATTGAAGAAAAGGAAGAAGTGGTTGAAGATTTGGGATATGTTGAAAGTCCATGGGAATGTAGCATCATGGAGCACTCTTCCAAGAAGCTTGATATTGATGTTGATGAGGGTGCGCAACCTCCAAGGCATATCATAGTTGGAGACTTGGAAGAGGCTTATCAAGAGATGGATTTAATCATAGATGAATTTCTCTCTACAATGGAATTCTCTCCCATTGGACATGAAGTTGAAATTATAGAAGAATGTGCACAACCTCCCATATTCTTGGTGAGCAATGATAAAGAGAGTGAATCAGAAGAGAGCTACCAAGGGGAAAAAGTTGACTTGGTGTACATCGAAATTGAAGAATATGAAGAGGTTGATCAAGAGACGGATTCATTAATCATTGAATTCCTATCCAAAATTAAATCACCTCTCATTGGGCAAGAAATTGAAATTCTTGAAGACAACACCAAGCCAAGTGATAAAAGGGAAAAGGTTGAGATTGAGGAAGCTTACAAAGAGGTGGAGATAGTCAAGGAAGAGCACAAGGGAGTGGAGCTTGCAAGATCATTGGGACCACCCCTTCCTAAGTCACCATCCTACACAATATTCAAGTGGGTAAAACTCTTATCTCTAAGCTTTACTTTCTCACGTGAATATGGTTTGATTGAAAATGATGGTCAACTTAGAGCTCTTTGTGGAGTTAAGAGTAGGAAAGAGTTGTGTAGTGGTTGGAAACATCAGTCTAAGCTCATAACGGTTGCAAGCTCAAAATTCAAGAGCAATGGTTGTTGTGGAACCAAATTGCATGGGTCTAGGAAGTTGTTTGGAAGCTTCTTTGAGAATTCCAAGGCCATGCCACCCGGATGGAATAATAATGACCAATTTAAGGACGGATGTCAAAACAAAGTGTGGGATCCCGGATCGCATAAGGAAAATCAAATTTGGGAGCTCATGGTTTGTGAAGAACTCCATCAAAGCTTGAAGATATTAAAATTGAAGAATGGAGCTTATTGGAGATTCAAGCATTGGTGGATGTTCAAGGATAGTTTCAAGCACAAGCCACCTTGAGAGGAGCTCCCCATAAGTCCAACTTAAGGACAATAAACAAAAATGCTAGGTGGGAGACACCCCACCATGGTAATATCTTTTCATTTTCTCTTTTTGTACATATTGGTAAATAGTTTAATTTCATGTTTTGATTGATTTGTTGAGTTTGTTTGGTAGTTTAGTATGTTAAATAAGATTTTATGGTGTTTTGGTAGTTGTTTGGAGGTTTGGAATGCTTGGATTAGTGCAAAAACATAGAAAAATTTTCAAAAAAAAAAAAGCGCCATCCGCGCGTACGCGCACTGCCCGCGTACGCGTGCATTAAGAATTTTCGCCTATCCGCGCGCACGCGCCATGTACGCATACGCGTGGATTGAGAAATTCCACCCCCAAGCCAAACACCCGAGAGTTGTGCGAACGCCGCGCGCGCATTGTGCCTTTGGCACAAAACCACTCGCGCGTACGCGTCACTCTCACAAAAAAAATTTAATAAATAAATAAATAAATAAATAAAATACCAAAATAAAAATTTCTCTTTTCTTCCATTTTCCTTTATTGCATTTGCTTACTTTCATTAATTACATTTTAATTTTGATTTTATAGCTTGTTGTAATTTTCTTTTTGTTAAGTTTCTTATTTTAATAATGGTGTTGAATTTTCCTATTCAATCGTTGAGAATTTCTTGCATTATTTTGGTGCCTCTTGACTTGTTTGATATTGTTGGGTGATGAAACTTTTAAATCAATACTTAATCTTGTATGACTCTTGTGTCTTTGTGCATTGATATGACCTAATATTGTTTTCTCACTCACATGTTGTAGCTACCATGTAGTGAGAACCTTACCCTTATTTGGCATTAGCCCCCGCCTATGTTCTCTTTGCTTTGATATCTTTGTTATAGGCTTAATTTTCTTTCTTTTTCTCTCCCTTTAGGTTGGCCACCAAGAAAGGAGGAAAAGAAAAAGCTTCGAGATGGGGCACCGAACAAGTCATTCGCACAACCTTTTGAAGGAGCTCATCAATTGTAGCAACCCGTCCACCTTGCTCTTCTTTGCATGCACCGAGGACGGTGCACTCTTCAAGTGTGGGGAGGTCGTCCGACCGATCTCTGCGGGTAACAATTTCTTTCTCAACACCAAAGTTAGCTAGATGTTGCATTGCATGAAAGGTTGCATGTTAGTTAAATTTTTTATATATTTTATCACCTCTTTTTATGCTAGGACTACTTGGTTAGGGTTATGATTTCTTTTCCAAGAAAATTGTTTTAGGGCACCCTACTAATTTGAAAAATTTTTTGGTTGAACTTGCTTGAAAAAATTTATTTTGGAACATGGTTTTGAGCTAAGAACACAAGCTTGTGAGATTTGAGCCTAATGGTGTGGTTACATCTTATAACCACTTATTTTTCCTTCTTGTGTGCATTATTCTCTTTCTATGATTGTGATCTTTGATTTGTTTGATTCTTTATGTCCATTATTTTGTGTATTCATGCATTTATATGATTGAGGGCATCATTTCATTAGCTCACTTACCCAAATAGCCTACCTTTTACTCTCCATTGTTAGCCAAATTTGAGCCTACGAATAACCTACTTTGTTCTTAATTTAGCACATTACAAGCCTTGAAGCGAAAAACAATAAATGTCCTTATTTGGATCTTTGATTAGCTTAGGCTAGTGTGTGTGTATCATTCAAGTGTGGAAAATCTTGGGACATTGGGTGAATAAAAGGGTAGTTTTGTATTTTTGTTGTAAATATTGGGAATTGGGTAAATGCTCATGTGTAATGAATGTAAAACCTTGTGCATTGATGATCTTGTATATAGAAAGAAAAAAATGAGAAAAATAAAAGAAAAAAAAAGTGTGAAAAAGAAAAGAAAAGAAAAGAAAAAAATAGAAAAAGAAAGAAACAAAGAAAAAATAAAGAAATAAAAAGAGGACAAAATACCCCAAAGCAAAGCTTAATAAGGATTAATGCATAAGTGTTGTGAAATGAAAAGAGAATGCATGAGCATGTGAAGAAGTGAAAAATGGGTAGTTATATTAGAACTTAATTGTATAGGATGTCATAGGTTAGGTGGGAAGTTTAAGCTTATCAAAGATTCAAATTTCAAGCTCACTTAACCATATATGCATCCTACCTTGACCCTAGCCCCATTACAACATAAAGAAAAGACCTCATAATATGTGTATGCATGCATGAAATATATGTTGATTGTTAGAAGAAAAACAAATCTTGGAAAGCATGATTAGGGGAAAATTGAGTGAATCAACCCTAAACACTTGAGCGAATAGAGTGCAAACACATCTGGTGAGGGTTTGATGCTCAATTACATGTTTTCACCTATGATCATCTCTTTTCATGCAAGTTTGTAAAAATATTTAACAACTCAATTCAATTATGGATCGGACTTGCTAGTCCTTAGCCCTTGTGCATATATGCTTCTTGGAAATTGATTTATTTTGACCAAGCAATTGCATTCATGTAGATAGTTGCATATAGGTAGGGTGCATTTAGTTAGATTTCATTGAATAAATGTTGAAACCATTTGCTCTCTCTTGGTTTAAGCATGAGGACATGCTTGGTTTAAGTGTGCGGAGGTTGATAAACCCCATTTTTAGGGTTTATCTTGTACTTCATTTAGGAGATTTTATCACCTTCTACCCACATTTATTCAATGAAATAGCATGGTTTCATGATTGTTTCCCAACTTGTGCTTAAGTGTGAAAACATGCTTTCTAAGTCCTTAATTAGCTAAATTTGATTCACCTTTGATTCCACTAGATGCCTTGATTTGTTTGTTAAGTGATTTCAGGTTGAAAAGGCTAGGAATGGATCAAAGGAGTGAAGAGGAAAGCATGCAAAGTGGGGAAATCATGAAAAGCCAAAGATTTGAGAAACATCATCCACGCACACGCGCACTGTACGCGCACGCGTGGATCGCGAAAATGCAAGGGACGCGCACGCGCGCTGTGCGCGTACGCGTCGGTGGCCGCACGTGATTTTTAAATAGAAAACTTGCCCAGCGATTTCTGAGAAGCTGTGGGGCCCAGTTGCAACCAATTTTGGCGCCAAAATGCATTTAAAGGACCAAGGATTGAAGGGAATCAACACTTTACATACTTTACATACTTTCACACATTAGTTTAGTTTAGGTTAGTTTTAGAGAGAGAAGCTCTAACTTCTCTCTAGAATTAGGATTATGATTATGTTTAGTTCAATAATCTAGATCTAGGTTTCAATTCATGCTTTCTTCTTCTTCTTCTTCTCAATTCTTTGTTGTTGCATTTATGATTCCTCTATTCTTTTGTTGTAATTTCCTTTATGTTGTTTCCATGCTTTATTGTAGATCTACTCTTGTTCCTTCTATTTTCTTCCAATTCAATTTAAGGCAATTCATAATAATTGTGTTTCTTTTGATTGTTGTTATTAATTCCTTGCAATAAGTAGTTGTTAGATTTCATTGTTGTTATCAATTTACTTTGCTTTCCTTTTATGCCTTCCAAGTGTTTGATGAAATGCTTGGTTGGATTTTAGTATAGATTTTTCTCCTCTTGGCTTTGATAGAGTAATTAGTGACGCTTGAGTTATCTAATTCTTTTGTAGATTGATAATTAGAAGTTGCTAATTGATTTGGATACCACTAAAGCTAGTCTTTCCCTTGGGAGTTGGCTAGGACTTGTGGAATCAAGTTGATTCATCCACTTGACTTTCCTCCATGATTAGAGGTTAACTAAGTGGTAGCAATGGACAACTGTGGTCACAATTGAGGAGGATAACTAGGATAGGACTTCTAGTTCTCATATCTTGCCAAGAGCTTTCTTAGTTGTTAGTTTATTTCTTTTACAATTTACATTCCTTGTTCCTTAACTCAAAAACCCCAAATATACTTCATAGCCAATAAAAAGAACATTTGTTTGCAATTCCTAGGGAGAACGACCCGAGGTTTGAATACTTCGGTCTATAAATTTAGGGGTTTGTTACTTGTGACAACTAAATTTTTGTATGAAAGGACTATTGTTGGTTTAGAAACTATACTTGCAACGAGAATTCATTTGTGAATTCTAAACCACACAAAAGTCCTCTCATCACTCTTCTTGCCCTTGGAGGTAAGAGCTAATATCTCTTTTTTGTGCTAGCTTGAAAGCATGGAGAGACTCATCCATTGGAGGTGGTGTAAGAGAGGGTTCATTGTTTGGGAGAAAGGGCTCACAATTGGAAGGTGGTTCTTCTTGGTAAGGGTATGGAGATGGTGTATATGGAGGTGGTTCTTGGGAGTAGTTGTGATGGAATTGTAGTGGTTCCATGTATGGTTCATATGGCTCATAAGGTGGTTTGGTATGGTGGATAAGGATTAGGGTCATAATGAGGTGTTTGGTGGTAGGGGGCTTGTGAGTAAGGTGGTTCAAAATTATGTTGAAGAGGTGGTTCATAGGCATATGGTGGTGGTTGTTGACAACCACAATGGGGATCACCACATCCATTAGATTGATATGCATTAGGAATGGAATTATACCTATAAGAAACCGGAGGTTGTTGTTGCCAAGAGGGTTGATCAATCCCTTGAGGCTCCTCCCATCTTTGATTGTTCCATTCTTGACATATTCACATATTCACAATAGCCAATAACTTAGTACCATTGCAATTCTCCGGCAACGGCGCCAAAAATTTGACACGAAGAATTATTGTCGGTCTAGAAATTTCTCTTAATAGAAAAGGAATTTCTTCATTGTAAGCATAGTTTCAAACCACCAAATAACTCTCACATCAAATTTTAAAAGTTTTGGTTGTCACAAGTACAAACCCCAATGAAAATTAACCGAAGTATTCAGACCTCGGGTCGTCTCACAAGGAATTGCAATGAAGTACTCAATTATTAGCTATGAAGATGCAAGGGGTTTGATTTGATAGTTGGCAAGAAAAGTAAATAGCAAGAAAGTAAATGACAAAAACTAATAAAAGAAAGGAAAGGACTCTTGGCTAGACATAGGTAATTGAGATCACCATCCTTGTCAAAAAACCATACATTGATAATTATGAGGTACCAACCCATTAAGTCTACTCCTATGCTTGAAGTAAGTACAGTATCTACCTCTAAGCATTAAGTACGTCAAATAGGCTTGATCAACATCAATCCATAAGTCCTAACCTACCTACTAATTAACTTAGTAGTAGGCTAGAGTGAATGGTTATCAAATTGACCACATAGGGTTCTCAAATCACCAATTCAATGAGATCCAATGACTCAAGATCACTAAATTCCCTTAGCCTAGGCCAAGAGTAAAGAAAACTACACAAAAACTAGTGGACACATTCTATCAAACACCTAGAGTGCAAGAAAAGTAAACATCACCAAATGCAAGAATTAAAGAAAGCCATAACTAATCAAAGCAAGAAATCAACAATAGAAACTAAGGCAAACATAAAAGAACATGGAAACATAAAATTGCATTAAAAAAAATAGAAATCCAACAAAAGTGCATGAACATAAGAACAACAAAATAAAGGAAATGACAAGTAAAACTAGAAGAATAGAGATGTAACAACAAGGAATTAAGAAGGAAAACTAAATCAAAACAAGAATTACAAGTTGGATTTGAGAAAATTAAACCTAATCTACCCTAAATTCTAGAGAGAAGGGAAAGCTTCTTTCTCTAGAATTATCAGAAATGAGTTGGATTTGGGCCTCTTTGAGCTCAGAAATCGCCCCCAGCGTTTTGCATTTAAGTGAGTCACGTGCCGCTTGTCACGCGTACGCATGGGTCACGCGTACGCGTCACTGGCACTTTTCCTGGTCACGCATGCGCATGGGGTGATGCGTGCGCGTCGCTTGCGAATTTCCATCTCACGCGTACGTGTGGGTGACGCGTGCGCGTGGCCTTCAGTTCAGCAAATCCTTATTTCTTCATGAATTCTCCATTTTGCATGCTTTCTCTTCATTCAGTCAAGCCAATCTTTGCCTTATGAGCCTGAAATCACTCAACAAACATATCAAGGCATCGAATGGAATTAAAGTGAATTAAAATTATCCATTTTATGGCCCAAAAAGCATGTTTTTACTCTTAAGCACAAATTAGGAGAAATACACAAAACCATGCTATTTCATTGGATTAATTTGAGAAAAGATAAACCACAAAATTGGGGTTTATCAGGCTTTAGCATTCTTGGCTGAAAGGAAGAAGAGAAGTGGCTCTTCTAATATATAGTTGGGCTGATGCGTTGGGCCTTGGGCCCATTTCGGGTCCAGTTTGACCGGTTCAACCCGTTCGGCCCAATCTTGGGCCAAATTCTTTGAAATTAGTGTCAAAATTCTCGTTTTAATTAGCTCTATCTTATTTTACTATGAAATTTGTATTTCTATTCTCCTTTATTAAAATTAATTTATTGGTTAATTATTTGCTAATTTTATGGGGTTTACATCCTACCCACCTAATTAAGAATTTTGTCCTCAAAATTCAGATCCAGTTACCTGAAAAGAGGTGTGGGTAGTGGTCTCATTTCGAATTCAATACTTCTCGGTTTTAATCACTTGGTCTCAACTGCTCACCATTCCTAATCTTGTCGAGATAATTTCCGAGAAAGTGAAACTTCCCCTTTCCAACTATATAGGTCTTCACTTCCAATAAAATTATTTGGTTGGGATTGCACAGTTATAATCTTAGTTTGAATTTCACTAACCTTTTCTCTATTGTTTCGATTATCAATTTGGAACCTAGGGTGTCAAATCTTTCGGGGTTAGGTCAATACCAGAGTGACTAACGTACCGCGCCGCCTTATAATTTTCTAATGTATAGTCTCGTCATTTTTCTAGATGGTTAGTTTTTCTCTGATAGGCAAAAAGTAGATAGTTTTCCATCATTTGGGTCCCTATTCCCTAACGGTGTTAAATCCTTCGATCCCTGCTAAAGTTTCTATACCAAGGCGTCGTCATGGCATCATGATGTTGCATCCATCATCATCCTAAGTCCTTGGATAGTGTGTCATTTGGTCCAGGTATGATGAATTCAGGCACAAAGGTCGCTCTCTCCTTTCAAGGTTTGAAAACTTGTTACATTCAGGCATCCCGATAATTGGTGCATCTTAAAGCGTCGTTTCAACCACAGACAATATGGTAAACAAACTTAAAGCCCCAAATCTTTTCTCGTTGTGGTATACTACACATTCCATCTTCCGTGTATTTAAAGTTTTGCTCTTAATGGATTATCTCTCTGATTGCTATTTTTTGGAACTATACAAGCTGTTCACCAAGCTCGAGGCAGCTTCTGAAAGACATAAAATTGAGAGACATTCACACCGCACACACGATGCTCACATGGAATGAAAAGGACATCTGGTATGGTAACCGTACTAAATTTCAAATTGAGTGACAACCTGCACAAGGAGAAAAATCAAGGTGCATAGTAGGTGATGAGCGGATATTTTATATGCTTTTTGGCATCATTTTCATATAGTTTTTAGTAGTTTTTGTTTAGTTTTTATTAAGTTTTATAGGTTTTAGTGTTAAAATCACATTTTTGGATTCTACTATGAGTTTTTGTGTTTTTGGACAATTTCAGCTATTTTCTGGCTGAAATTGAGGAGTTGGAGCAGAAGTCTGATTCGGAGACAGAGAAAGCACTACAGATGCTGTCCAGATCTGACCTCCCTGCATTCGGAAGGACTTTTCTGGAGCTACAGAAGTCCAAATAGAGCGCTCTTAATGGATATGAAAATATGACTTCCAGAGCTTTCCAGAAATATATAATAGTTTATACTTTGCTTCGAATTAGAAGGCCCAAAACTGGCATTCAACACCAGCTACTTGCCCCCCTTCTAGGCGTCCAGCACCCAAAGAGCAGAGACCAATGTACAAACACCCAAAGAGGACCCCCTAGCTGGCGTTCCATGCCCAAAAGACATCATAGCACGTGTATCTCACCAAATCTCAGTCCAAACACTCACCAAGTGGGCCTCAGAAGTGAATTTTAGCACTAAATAGACTGTTTTATCCTTACTAGTCATCTATTTAGTATTTAAGGGATTTTATTTATGTAATTAAGAACTTTTTAGACACTTTCAGTCATCATACACGTTTCCATCATTGTTTTACTTCACGATACGTCGTGTACCCTGCCACCAATACCTTTCCACTATCAATTTAGAAGATGTCACAATTAAGAATAAATAACCGGGAGTAGAATCCTGGGTCGTTTCCCAAAGAGTTGACACAAGATGTAAATTATTGGTCAGGATTTTCTTGAATATTTTTGAAATTGAGAACAGAAAAATAAATGGCTAGGAATTAAATCAATGAGTACTAACAAGAGGTGTTATGTATTTAAAGTAAAAGGCCTTCGTCAGGGGAGAGAATTGGTGTGTCTATCCTTGTTGTCTTTCCCAAGTAGAATAGTAAATGTTCATTGCTTCCACTTAGTTATCCTCTAACAATTGAAGAAAAGTCAAGTGGCTTCACCAACTCTAGCTCACAAGTCCTAGTCACTTCGTGGGGAATGACTAGAGTTGGTGAGAGTTGAGTTAGTAAGCAATTCCCAATTACAGATAATACTTGAGTATCACAACTCAAGGAATCCTAATTAATCAACCCCTAAGACAAGTTGGTATATCTACTCCATTAACATGAATGCCATTTTTATAAACACATAATCGGAGTAAATATAAGACATATTAATTATAAGAAATTAATTAAATCTAAATTTGAACTATCAATAATTAAGCATAACCAAACACGTACCAAAATTGAACATAAAAATAATTCAATGCATTAATAAAATTCAAAAATAACAAGATCCAAACATGAATTCAAGCAATTAAATGGAAAAAAAAAAGTAATAGAGTAATAGAGAAGAAAACTGTAAGAACAATGACTCCAATTGAAGGTAGTAATAGCTCTCTCAAGATCCAATTCAAAAGCAAAACTAAGAATGTCATAAACCCTAGGAGAAGTAGTGTTTTTCTCTCTAAAATTCATAACTAAAAAAAAAAACTAAAGTGAAAGTGAAGTGTCATCAGTCTCAGCTATATCCGTGCATCTACTCTGTGTTTTCGGGCTTGGATCTGGGTCCAAATCAGCCCAGAAATCGCCCCCAACAAGTTCTGTTAAGTGAAGCACGTGACGCTCTGTCACGCGTACGCGTCGGCCACACGTACGCATCGTTGAACTTCTACACTGGTCACGCGTACGCGTCGTTGAACGATGCTCCTGATCTCGTGCACGCTTCGGCCATGCGTGCGCGTCGCTCCTTGCTTCTCAACTCTTTAGTTTTTTGTGTTCCTTCCACTCTAACATGCTTCATCTTCATCCTTTAAGCTATCCATGCCCTATAAACTTGAAAACACTCGACAAACACATCATGGCATCGAATGGTAATAAAGGAAAATTAAAAATTAACAATTTTAAGGCCTAGAAAACATGTTTTCAATCATAGCACAAAAATTGGGACGAAAACTTAAAAACATGCAATTTACATGAATAAGTGTGAGAATAGTTGATAAAACCCACTCAATTCAGTCCAAAATATATCATAAAATAATGGTTTATCAAATCTCCCCACACTTAAATATTAACATGTCCTCATGCTAAGCTCAATGAAAACAAAAGAGTAATGGGAGAATGGTGAGACTTATGCAATGTAATTTATCTATAAGAATGCAACTACATGCTAAATGCTTCTACCTACTTGGTTAAAAGTAAACAAATTCTCCAAGACAAATATAAGTGGATTTCACTAATTCAAATCACACAATAAAGGACAAGTAAACTTGCAAGAAGAAAGCTCATGAAAGATGGGAGCAAAAAATCGAGCATCGAACCCTCACTGGAAGTGTATACACTCTAATCACTCTAGTGTTTAAGGGTCGATTCTCTCGGTTCTCTACTAAGCTTGCTTTCTAAGACTTGCTCTTCTTTTACCAATTAAAAAAATTTAATGCATAAATACACATATCAAGAGGTCTTTTCAAGGGTTGTAATAGGGTTAGGGTCAAAGTAGGAATGTATTTGATTAAGTGGACTAAATCCGAATCCTTGATTAACCCAAACTTCTCACCTGACCTAAGACATTCCATGTTATCAAAATGCAAAGCTTAGCCACCCATTAACTATTTTTCCATAAATCCATGCACCTTGATATCTTTTGAGTATAAATCATATGCATTAGTTCACATATTAGACTTGGGGCATTTTGTCCCCCTTTTTATTGCTTTCTCTTTTTCTTTTCTTTTCCTTATTATTCATATTTTTTCTCTTTTTTTTTTATTTTCTATTTTTTCTATTTTTTTAGTGAGTTAATGCATATGATTAATGTGCTGGGTGCATAAACAATTGCTCAAACTATTTTCACATTTTCATATAAAAATATAAAATACCTAATTCCCTAACCAAGTATTCCCCAAACCTAATTTTCCCACACTTAATTCATGTACATCTCACTAGTCTAAGCTAACCAAGGATTCAAATTAGGGACATTTATTATTTTCTACTTAGAGTTAGTGATGTGCTAATATAAAGAATCAATGGGGTAAAATAGGCTCAATATTGGGTTGCAAAGGAAAATGAAAGGGTAAGGCCATATGGGTATGTGAGCTATAGTGAAACAAGGCCTCAATCATGTAAGTACATGCATACATCAAACCATGAAAATATAGAATCAAGCAAAACAAAGATCACAATTTTTGAGAGAACAACACACACCAAAATAAAACAATAGTTGATAATATGCAACCAATCAAATAGGTTCAAAAGCTCACTGGTTTTATGTGTTCGAGCTCTAAAACCATGTTCCAAAGTAAAATTCTTCAAGCAAGTTAAAAAAAAGTTGTAATTCAAATTAGTGAAATGCTTTAAATCAGTATCTTGAAAAAGAGTTTATTACTTCAACCAAGCAGTACCTAAATGCAAACAACTAACTACTCATGCAAGTTATCCTATTTAACAAAAGAAAATTAAACTATTGGTGTTGAGAGAGAGAATTGTTACCTTCGGAAGTCATTTACCGACCTCCCCACACTTAATGCTTGGCACGGTCCTTCGTGCCATCAGTGATGAGCAAAGTAAGGTTGGAATCATCAGTCCCACTGTCCGGTTTGTCATGGCTCTCCATGCTGCTATTTGAAGTGGATTCTGGGGTATCGGGCTCTTTCGGAGGTGGGTGAGCAGAAATAACGAGCTCCTTTAAGTAGTTGTATCGGTGCTTGTTGCGGCGCTCAATTTGCTCAATCCGCCGGCCTTGGCGGTCTAACTTCTTAAGGATCTCAAGTAGTAACGGATTGGTGGGTAGTGTATGTGGTATGGATGATGGTGGAGCAGAAGATGAAGGGGCGTCAAAGGACGGGTCTTCAGTCCGGCTCACATATGGCGTTGGAGGTCTGATATACTTCCCATTCGGGACAAATTCGCCATCCCTGGAAATCATGGTCCTCGTATTCCCATCCCGATAGGAGACTCCCGCTGTAGATACCAAGTTTATAACCAATGCGGGAAAAGGTAGGTTGCCTACGATCTACACTCGGCCCATAGCCTGTCGGATGAGCCATGGCAAGTTGAGAGGCTTCTCTGTGAGAATGCACCAGACGAGAACGGCCATGTCAGCAGTGAAAGAGGACTCACGAGTGCTCAAAAATATGTAGTGGGACATGATCTGTGCCCACACTCGAGCCTCCAAAGTGAGTGCTTGGGCGGAGATGTTCTTGGGTCGAGTCCGATATTGCCCATATATCCAATCGCTGTCAGGTTGGGCTATGAGTCTATGGACGCTGTGCCAGTCAAACTAGAATGTCTGGCGCTCAAGCTGTGCCTCTTGATAGGCATCCATCCCCTCTGGACTAGGTAAGAGACCAAGTACTTTTTGTATGGCACCTTCTGAGACAGGGACTTGCTTTTGTCGCATAAAGACTGACTGGAGAGTAGGCGAGTGATAGTTGGCATAGAATTCAACTACCTAAGAGAGATTAGCTTCTCACGGTTGCCTCTGTAAGAATTTCCACTGTCTTCTTTCAACGCGGGGAACCACAAATTCAACGAAGTGCGCTGGAAGAATGATGAGGTGCTCATTGTGGTAGTTTCTCTCTACTAAGACGGGGAACATCCGCTCACAATAGCAATTAGTGAATCGTGCAGAGTCCCGTGCAGAAAATTCCTTCTCTTTTTCATCAACTCGGATGGTCTTCTTCACCCACTTAGTAGGTGGCTTGACTGTTGAGGATGGTTGAGCCTTAGCCGGTGCTCTTTTAGTACCCTTCTTTGCTGGTGCCTTGTTAGAAGCCTTCTCTTTTTCTCTCTTGATGGCCATCCTGAAAAAGGGAGCAAAAAAGGAATATGAAACTTAGAAAAATAAACACCGTAAAGAAGAAAGTGCAAGTGATAATGTATGCCAGAGAGAAGGAAAGTATCTTAAATACATGGTAGCTACAACATACAAGTAAGACATCAATTAAAATCATGAAGGCATATCACTAACAACTAGATGCAAGAGGGATAAAAGCATACAAGTAACAAGTATGAGAAGAACAGCTCAAGCATCAATATCAACAAGAATACGAGACTCAATACACATGGATTGCAAGGGTTGTGAAAAAGAAGCATTAAGGTGCAAGAATAAGATAGAAAATAAATCAAGATACCATGAGAGCTTTTTGACAACCACTTGGTGTGCAAATTAAAAATAGAAAATAAAGTAATCAGTCCAAGTGTATAGGAGACCCAAAATAGAATGCCAATTGTCAAAGCACACCTCATAACACAAACAAGCTAAGAAATAGTAAAATAATCACCCAAATAAAATTCTAACACCAAAATAAAAATGCAAGAGAAAAGAAATAAAAAGGAATTAACAAGAAAACAAAATTAATATGCAATAAAAAATAGTTGAATGCAAGAAACAAAAGAAGAATTAAAGAGTAGAAGAAAGGAAGAAAAGAAACATTGAAAAGGAGATGCAAAGAGGGAGATAAATGGGAGTAAGAATGAGATAAGAGGGGAAGGAAGAGAAAAAAAAGGAAAGGAAATTGTGATTGCCGAAGTTGTGGTCCGACGGTGGTGGTGGATGATGCCAGGGCATTTTGGCCAGTTTCACTGACCTTTTCTTTACTGTTTTTAAGGTAGTTTCATGCATTTTCTTAGAAAATAAGCTAGTTTTGGGTAGATATTCACTTACATCTTGATTCAAGCATACATTGTGCACTTTACATGATTTCATGAGAATTTTGTATGAATTATATGACAAATTAGAGGATGAATGTCTCATGATTTGGATTAGAACTTTGATGCACTTTATTGCTTGATTTCAGGACAAAGGAAGCAAGGAAGAACCACGTTAGTAGCCACGTTAGTCTAACTAACATGACCACTAACGTGGAATGGGAGCTAGCTTGCAACGTTAATGAGAAAAGTAATCGCCAATAACGCCCTCGAAGCCATCATAACCCACGTTAAGAGTCACGTTAACTAAGTTTACGTGAACTCTAACGTGGAAGAAAGAAAATGGAGCCAACGTTAGTGACACTTACCTTTGTCACTAACGTTGGACCAAGCTCATAAGTGGCCACGTTAAGAGCCACGTTAACTTAGTTAACGTGGACTCTAACGTTAAGAAGCAAAAGAGAAGTCAACGTTAGTGACATTCACCTTTGTCCCTAATGTTGGCCAAGCCTCCAGAAGCCACATTAACTCCCACGTTAACTTAGTTATCGTGGAAGCTAATGTGGAGAGAGCAATTGATAGCCAACGTTAGTGACACGTACCTTTGTCACTAACGTTGGGGTGAACCACCAAGAGCCACCATGAGCAACGTTAACTCCCACGTTAACTTAGTTAATGTGGAAGCTAACATGGATAAAGAGATGATGAGCCAACGTTAGTGACACTCACCTTTGTCACTAACGTTGGAGATGGCTAGCATGACTACGTTAGAAGCCACGTTAACTTAGTTAATGTGGACTCTAACGTGGGAAATAGGGGCACACTGGAACGTTAGTGACAAAGGTAAGTGTCACTAACGTTCTCGAAGGATTGGAATTACTACGTTAGAAGCCACGTTAACCTAGTTAACGTGGATGCTAACGTAAGGACAAGGGAGGACTCTCCACGTTATTGGGAAAGGTAAGTCCCAATAACGTGTGCGAAGGACCAAGAGGCAAAGTTAGTGGTCACGTTAGTGCCACTAATGTTGAAGTCAACATGATCATATTTGGGTTAGGAACGTTAGTGAAAAAGGTGATTGTCACTAACGTTCTCGAACCCACACTTTCACTTAACGTTGACACCACTAACATCCTGAGTCAAAGTCCCTGCCTACTTCACCTTTTCTCTCTGCAAGCAAAGCTAAGCCCAATGAAAAGGATAACTGCTTCAAACTCAAGATTCAGTGGCCCATACCCAAGACTTGAAGAGCCAACTAGAAGATCGGAAGAGTAGTATATATAGGAGTAGCTTTGAATTAGTTGGGAGAGTTGGAAACTTTAGGGAGCCTTTGGCATAGAACTACTCTCTGTATTTTACTTTCTCTGCACTTCTAGTTTTACTTTCATCATGTATTCTCCATCTTGGTTTTCATTTTCTAGAGCTATGAACAACTAAACCCCTTTCATTGGGTTAGGGAGCACTGTTGTAATTTGATGGATCAATATTAGTTTTCATTCTCATTCTTCTATCTTTTCTCTTGATTTTACTAGAAATCTTTCGATCTTCATCCAATTGGGTAGTTATCTTGGAAAAGAAGCTATTCATACTTGGATCTCTTCTGAACCTTGAAAGAGGAATGAAGAGATCATGCTAGAAATGATTTCTCATGCTGGACCAAATTGGGTTTGGATGGATATGTGACTATAATCCTACCAACACTTGATTTGGGAAATGCATGTGGTATAATCAGTGACCATACTTCATCTCTTCTCATGAGCAATTGACCAAGGAATTGGCTATTGATCAAGATTTGAGAGATTGAATTGCCAAGAAATTGGAATTCGATCACTTAAGATTGCCAAGGAGATCAATGAATGCATTGATTGAGGAAGAGATGAAAATGAACTTGATTCGGAGAATGCAACATCTCCTGAGCCCAAGAAACTCCCCATTTCTAATCTTACCCATTCTCTTTAATTTCTGCCATTTACTTTTATGAGCAATTACCCCATTCCCGTTTAAGATTCTGCAATTTACTTTCCTCCATTTACATTCAGCTCTTTATTTCTAGCATTTTCTGTTTCTGCTATTTACTTTCCCGCCATTTAATTTTTTGCAAATCTCAAATCAAATTCTGGTTTGCTCAACTAGAACATTCCTCTAATTAAAGTTGCTTGATCAATCAATCTCTGTGGGATTCGACCTCACTCTATTGTGAGTTTTTACTTGACGAAAAATTCGGTACACTTGCCGAAGAAAATTTGTTGAGAGACAAGTTTTGTGCGTATCAAGTTTATGGTACCGTTGCCGGGGATTGATTTTGTATCAACAATGATTAAGTTGGAGGATCACTAGATTGAGCATTTGCTATTTTGTTGATTTAAATTTCTGTTTGAGCACTTTACTTTCGGTTTCAGTTGTTTTGTATTCCCATCCCTTTAACCCCTTTATTTCAGTTGTTTACACTCTGTTTCACTCACCCACTAACTATTTGATATATTGCATCACTCACACTAACAGCATTTTTTTGTTAGAATAGTTTCTGGATCTATTTCCTTGCTTGTACCTTGTTGGTTGTATGACAGGGAGGAGAAGCGGGGCTTCAACTTCCTTTGATTCTGAACCTGAGAGGACCTTCCTTAGATTAAGGAGGGAAGCAAGAGGAAAAAGAGTAGTGGGTACTGAGGAAGAGGAAGAGTACTTTAAACTAGACATGAAGGAGAATATGGAGAACATTCATGAAGAAGAGGCTCACAACCATGGCAGAGAAGGTCTAGCAAATCATGCTGGGCAAGAGAGAAGAGTTCTAGGCTCCTACATCAACCCAAACCCAGGAAACTATGGGAGTAGCATTCAAAAGCCAACCATACATGCCAACAACTTTGAACTAAAACCACAGCTCATCACCCTTGTTCAGAACAACTGTTCATTCGGAGGAGGCGTCCAAGAAGACCCCAATCAACATCTAACCACCTTCCTGAGGATATGCGATACTGTGAAGTCTAATGGTGTTCATCCTGACACCTATAGAATACTTTTGTTTCCTTTCTCACTCAAGGATAAGGCATCTAAATGGCTGAAATCTTTCCCTAAGGAGAGTTTGACAACCTGGGAAGATGTGGTGAACAAATTTTTAGCCAGATTCTATCCTCCTCAAAGAATCAACAGGCTGAGAGCTGAGGTTCAAATTTTCAGGCAGCAGGATGGTGAGACTCTATATGAAGCATGGGAGAGGTTTAAGGACCTAACAAGGATGTGTCCACCAGATATGTTCAATGAATGGGTGCAGCTACACATTTTCTATGAAGGCCTTTCTTATGAATCAAAGAAAGCAGTAGACCAAGAAGATGGAGAGGAACCAAGTAGCAGCAATCACCACCTCATCAACTACCCAAGAGGGAGTGAATGCAGAGGCAGAGAGTGAGCAGGAGCAAGCCAACTACATTGAGAATTCACCTAGACAAAATCATGACCCATACTCCAAGACCTACAACCCTGGTTGGAGGAATCACCCAAACTTTGGGTGGGGGAATCAACAAGATCAAGGCCAAGATCAGAGACGTCACAACCCCAACAACAATGCAGCTCACCAACAATTTACACAGAGAACATATCAATACCACCATAACAACACCTCTCCACATCCATATCAAAACCAAAATAACACTCCTTATCCTTCTACCTCCAATCCCAACCTACCATCATCTGATGACAGACTCTCAAGGATTGAGAACCTGCTTGAAGGCATATGCAAAGAGTTTCAAGACAACAAAGTGTTCAAGGAGGAAGTACGAGCAAATTTTAAGAACCAGGGAGACACCATCAAGAGGTTGGAATCTCAAGTGGGGTATCTCTCTGAGCAGATTCCCAAACCTACAGATGGATTCCCAAGTGACACAGAGAAAAATCCGAGAGGTAAAACAAAGAAAGTAAGATGGGAAGATTGCAAGATGGTCACTACAAGTGATAAGAAGACTGAGGACAAGCCAAACAGGCTGCCAGAACAACCTGGAGATACCTCAACAGAGAAGAAGGAAAAAGATCACCAAGAACCAAAAATCTCACAACAGAAGCTGCTGAGACTCTATGCACCCTTTCCCCAACTACTCAATGGTGCTGTGGAGAAGAGAATATACTCAAGATTTCTTGACTTGTTTGCATCTCTGCATGTAAACATACCATTCATCAAGACCATCCAACAAATGCCTGTATACATCAAGTATATGAAGAAACTGCTTCCCAAGAAAAGCTCACTCAAGGGAGGCCAAACTATAGTGATGAACAAGGAGTGCAGCGCCCTCATTCAACCAGAGTTGCCTACAAAAAGAAAGGACCTAGGGAGTTTCTACATTCCCTGTGCCATCGGAGAAACCATGTTTGATAAGGGACTCTGCAATTTGGGAGCAAGCATCAACTTAATTCCCTTATCCCTTATGAAGAGGCTGCAGATCAATGAGATAATGCCCACAGATGTAGTCATCAGGCTGGCTGATAAAACTCAAAAATAAGCAATAGGAGTGGTGGAAAATGTGTTGGTAAAGGTTGGGAAATACTTCCTCCCAACAGACTTTGTCATATTGGACATGGAAGAGAGTCACACTCACCCAATCATATTGGGAAGACCATTCCTAGCTATAGCCAGAGCACTCATAGATGTAGAGCGAGGAGAGCTAATCTTGAGGATCCATGATGAATAACTCAGCTTTAATGTCTTCAAACTCTCACAAGAAACAGATCAAGAGAACAAGGAACCAAGGAAGAATCACAGTGAGATACTGAAGGAAGAAATAAGCACTGAAGCACAACCAGCACATCTGGGAACTCCCTTGATTGATGAACAAGGCAAACAGCAATTGCCACAGCTCAAAGAAAATCAGGAGGAACCCAAACCACCAGAATCATATGAGACCAGTAACCACATTTCCTTAGAGGAGGAGGTCACAAAGAGTAAGACAACATCACAAGGAACAAAGAAGAAGGTACCAAGAAGGTGGAGGAACAAGAAGATCCCTACCGAGGACTTCTCTCCAGGGGATAAAGTGATCTCAGCTTACTTCCCAGATATCCCCCCTGATCTCCCCACTGTACCATCTCAGTTACCTAAGGTCTTCACTATCAATAGAGTTCTCTCCTTGGAACATGTAGAGATCATTGATACAACCACTGGATATAGGTCTACTGTCAGAGGAGAAGACTTGAAGCATTATCAACCTCCCTGATGAAGGAGAAACGTCAAGCTAGTGACGCTAAAGAAGCGCTTCATGGGAGGCAACCCATGTTTTATATGCTTTTAGAAAATAGTGAATAAGTCAATATTCATGAATTCCAACCCAAACTTGACAAACACTTGGTGAAATCCTTATTAGGCAGTATATAGTAAAGAATAAGTTTGGTGTTCAAAGCATGCCGAGAGAGCATGAATGCAAACCAGAGCATGCTAATCTTGGAGCCTTGAACAAAACTTTTTCATCACAGTGCTACAAACTAAGTTTGGTGTCACCCAAGGTGCCACCAATGTGCATATAAGGATACACAGTTAGTTAGTTAGTTGGTGCTCATGAATAAACAATCTAGTTCGTTTTCTTTATTATTCTAGCCATAAAATTTCTCAATGATATTAATTTTTCTTATTTTATTTTATAGAAAAGGGAAAGGAGCATTGAAGGGGATTGATTGGACAATTAAATGAGGAAGGTTCAGATAACACAAAAGGAGAATATTTCACACGTGCCTCAAGGGGGAATGCATTGGGAATGGTTGCCATGCAACATTGGAAGAAGAACAAACTTGGAAACTGAACCAACCCCATCATAAAGTTGGTAATCCTTGTGCTTATTCCATATAAAACCCCATCCGTTCATCATACACCAACCCCATCAATCCACACCTTTCATCTCCTCCTCACTTCCCTATATAAGTGAATCCTAGTCCGTACTCCCCCTTCACACCCAAAGTGCTATTTCTCACACTTCACACCTTTGGCATCCAAATTCCTTCATCACACCTTGTCCTAACCAACCAAATTCCTCATCTATCCGTACCTTCCACTCTCTTCACACAGCAACTCAAATTCATGGCAGCATCAAGCTCCAAGAGGCAAAAGAGGAAGGAACCAATGGAGAGCATCCCTTTTGATGAGAAGAGATTGAAAACTGCGTTCCATGAGCTCGAATTTGAACGGATAAAGCTCAAGAAGATACTGCCTGAGTTAACATTCCAAATTGACGAGGATGAGTGCCCACAGATTAGAGAGAAAATTGAACAAAGAGGGTGACAAAGGCTCACGAACCCAGACTGGAAGATCAATGCAAACCTCATCAAAGAGTTCTATGCAAATGTGGTTAGAGAAGATAAAACCAAAGTCCCAACCTTCAAAAGCTATGTAAGAGGAAAAGAGGTGGACTTCAGTCCAAATGCTATAACAAGAGCCCTTCAGCTGAAATCACCACATTTTGATGAGCTTAGTTATCATGCAAGGATAAGTAAGAGCCCTGACAATGATGAACTCGAAGAAATAGTGACTGACATATGTGTCATAGGAGCTGACTGGGAAAGGTATGTAGATAAGAGATCCCGGTTCATCAAGAGGGGAGACCTTAGCCCAGAAGCCAAGGGATGGTTTGAACTGGTGAGGAGGTCTATCCTCCCAGCTGCAAATAATTCAGAGGTCAATATTAATCGAGCGACTATGGTACATTGCCTAGTACAGGGTGGAGAAATCAATGTGCATGAACTCATAGATGAGGGCATTCAAGAGTCAGCTGAGAAGGTTGATTCGGGTGCCAGACTTTGGTACCCCAGCACCATTCTCAGATTGTGCACAAAAGCCAAGGTAGTCTTCGAGGATAGCAATCCAGACTAGGTGAACCCTGGGAGGCTAGTTACACTCCAACGTCTGATCTATACTACGCCCGCCCAACAACAAAGAAGACCTCAAATAGGAAAGCGAAAACCAAAAGAAGGAGCCCATCAAGAAGAGTCTCATCAGGAAGAATATCAACAAGAAGAACAGCATGACCCAACCAACTTGAATCTGAATCATCTTCTAAGAGCCATTGAAGACTTGGGGATGAGACATATGGAAGGACATGAGAAAATACTAAACCTTCAGTCCAACTGAATGAGCCAACAAGAAGAGTGGCAGAAACAACAAATGGAGAAGCAACAGGAACACTACTCCCAGCTCATTCAAGCCATCAACCAAGTGAATGAAAGGCAAGAGCGTCAAGATAAGCGCTTGCAAGAACTCAACCAGCGGCAGCTAGCTCAGATGAAAGCATTCAACGAGTTCAGTGTACTTAATGAAGGACGGCAACTACATAGGGAGGAGTTCAACGTAAACACTCAAGCCAAGTTGAACTACATATCTAGTCATATGCATCATCTACACTATGCCATCCCTACATATGATGAGGTCCAAAAAGATTTTGTAGAACAAGAAGAAAGGAAGGTGAAACAACAGAAGGAAACATTAAAGAAGAAGATGGAAGATGCTGGCTTCTGGAAGAAGTTGATTGAAAAAGGCAAAGGAGGTGGGAGCTCAAGCGCAACAAGTAAACACAAAGAGGACGAGCAAGAGGGAGAGCATGGGCAACCCCATGAGTAAAAGGTGGTGGAGAAGTAGGAATAATGGCACCCGAAATAATATTGTTTCCATAAAGTAGAGATCCAGAAACAGGCTCACGAATACCATCAATATCTACTGGAGGGGCAGCAATGAAAGCGATAATAAATACAGAAGTTGCGGTTAATAAAGTAGGGATCATCAAAACACCAAACCATCCAATGTAAAGACGGTTTTCAGTGCTGGTTATCCAGTTACAGAAGCAACCCCATAGGCTTTCGCTCTCGCGTCTCTCTAAAATTGCAGTCATGGTAAAATCTTGGTTTTTTTAATTATCAGGGACTCCCAAGCACACGAATTCTCTCCTTCTTTGATCCATCTTTTTTCTATGCTTTAAATAAGGAAGATCTTGTATGAAATAGAACATGCTTCCATGTTAGTTTGAACCTTTTTCAATTCTGTCTTTTAAACTTTTTGTTGAGTAGGGCTGTGTTTGCTAGTCTGAATGTCATTACTGCATCATTTCCTAACTTACTTGTATGCTTGTCCTTGTGAATCAAATGAAAAGAGAATGAGTGTTTTATAAAAGACCAGAGTGGAGTTCATACTATGGAGTAAGTTCCTAAGTTTGTGGTGTAGTCATAAGTTAGCTAAGTTGGTTCACCAACAAGGTGAGAAGACAACTATCTGTCCTAAATCATATGCTTTGAACACACCCCATGAGACTAGCTAAATAACAAGATCCTAATAAGAAAAAGGAAAAGAAACAATTAAAGTGAAGAATAAAAGAAAAATAGCAAGAAAAGAGGCTGGGCACCAAGGGTTTGATTTTTTGAGGGATGTGTCTGTGGTGTTCTTGTACCAAGGATCTGCTTGGATTACTAAGCTCTCAGGGGTGCTTTATCACCTGGTAACTTGGGTTAACTAACCCGGGATTATCAGCTGAAAGTCCACTATCAAGAGCAATCTTTGCTACAGAACATTTAGTAACCCAAAGAGGTGCTGGACACCAAGACCTCAAGGAAAGAAAATAAACAAACCATGTGCCTGTGGTGTGTATGTATGGGGGAGAGACTTGATGAAGTAAGTCCTTAGGGGTGTTTCAACACCTAGCACCTTGAACCAACTAGTTCGGGAGTGTTGGCTGAAAGCTTTTTTTAAAGAGTTTCCCCCTTACAGAGCACTTAGCCTAAGAACACAAATAAGCCCTGAATTGACAAGAAACAAAAGGGATCAATGAATAAAAGTCTCATGGGATGCAAGCAAAGTGAGTATTCTAGGACATGATAAAGGTCTGAAAGCCATTGAAGGAATGAACCTAAGTTGCTATGCATGAAACCACCATAAAACCAGGGACATGACTTCCACAAGAATGACTCATTTTCTCTTGGCATTCCATTCATCATTCTCTTGTTCCAGTACTTGCTTAGGGACAAGCAAGCTTTAAGTTTGGTGTTGTGATGCCAGGGCATTTTGGCCAGTTTCACTGACCTTTTCTTTACTATTTTTAAGGTAGTTTCATGTATTTTCTTAGAAAATAAGCTAGTTTTGGGTAGATATTCACTTACATCTTGATTCAAGCATACATTGTGCACTTTACATGATTTCATGAGAATTTTACATGAATTATATGACAAATTAGAGGATGCATATCTCATGATTTGGATTAGAACTTTGATGCACTTTATTGCTTGATTTTAGGACAAAGGAAGCAAAGAAGAACCACGTTAGCAGCCACGTTAGTCTAACTAACGTGACCACTAACGTGGAATGGGAGCTAGCTTGCAACGTTAATGAGAAAAGTAATCGCCAATAATGCCCTCGAAGCCATCATAACCCACGTTAAGAGTCACGTTAACTAAGTTTACGTGAACTCTAACATGGAAGAAAGAAAATGGAGCCAACGTTAGTGACACTTACCTTTGTCACTAACGTTGGACCAAGCTCATAAGTGGCCACGGTAAAAGCCACGTTAACTTAGTTAACGTGGACTCTAACGTTAAGAAGCAAAAGAGAATCCAACGTTAGTGACATTCACCTTTGTCACTAACATTGGCCAAGCCTCCATAAGCCACGTTAACTCCCATGTTAACTTAGTTAACGTGGAAGCTAACGTGGAGAGAGCAATTGATAGCCAACGTTAGTGACACGTACCTTTATCACTAACGTTGGGGTGAACCACCAAGAGCCACCATGAGCAACGTTTACTCCCACGTTAACTTAGTTAACGTGGAAGCTAACGTGGATAAAGAGATGATGAGCCAACGTTAGTGACATTCACCTTTGTCACTAACATTGGAGATGGCTAGCATGACTACGTTAGAAGCCACGTTAACTTAGTTAACGTGGACTCTAACGTGGGAAATAGGGGCACACTGGAATGTTAGTGACAAAGGTAAGTGTCACTAACGTTCTCGAAGGATTGGCATTACTACGTTAGAAGCCACGTTAACCTAGTTAACGTGGACGCTAATGTAAGGACAAGGGAGGACTCTCCACGTTATTGGGAAAGGTAAGTCCCAATAACGTGTTCGAAGGACCAAGAGGCAAAGTTAGTGGTCACGTTAGTACCACTAACGTTGAAGTCAACGTGATCATATTTGGGTTAGGAACGTTAGTGAAAAAGGTGATTGTCACTAACGTTCTCGAACCCACACTTTCACTTAACGTTGACACCACTAACGTCCTGAGTCAAAGTCCCTGCCTATTTCACCTTTTCTCTCTGCTAGCAAAGCTAAGCCCAATGAAAAGGATAACTGCTTCAAACTCAAGATTCAGTGGCCCATACCCAAGACTTGAAGAGCCAACTAGAAGATCGGAAGAGTAGTATATATAGGAGTAGCTTTGAATTAGTTGAGAGAGTTGGAAACTTTAGGGAGCCTTTGGCATAGAACTACTCTCTGTATTTTACTTTTTCTGCACTTCCAGTTTTACTTTCATCATGTATTCTCCATCTTGGTTTTCATTTTCCAGAGCTATGAACAACTAAATCTCTTTCATTGGGTTAGGGAGCTCTGTTGTAATTTGATGGATCACTATTAGTTTTCATTCTCATTCTTCTATCTTTTCTCTTGATTTTACTAGAAAGCTTTCGATCTTCATCCAATTAGGTAGTTATCTTGGAAAAGAAGCTATTCATACTTGAATCTCTTCTGAACCTTAAAAGAGGAATGAAGAGATCATGCTAGAAATGCTTTCTCATGCTGGACCAAATTGGGTTTGGATGGATATGTGACTATAATCCTACCAACACTTGATTTGGGAAATGCATGTGGTATAATCAGTGACCATATTTTATCTCTTCTCATGAGCAATTGACCAAGGAATTGGCTATTGATCAAGATTTGAGAGATTGAATTGCCAAGAAATTGGAATTCGATCACTTAAGATTGCCACGAAGATCAATGAATGCATTGATTCAGGAAGAGATGAAAATGAACTTGATTCGGAGAATGCAACATCTCCTGAGCCCAATGAACTCCCCATTTCTGATCTTACCCATTCTCTTTAATTTCTGCCATTTACTTTTATGAGCAATTACCCCATTCCCGTTTAAGATTCTGCAATTTACTTTCTGCCATTTACATTCAGCTCTTTATTTCTAGCATTTACTGTTTCTGCTATTTACTTTCCCACCATTTAATTTTCTGCAAATCTCAAATCAAATTCTGGTTTGCTCAACTAGAACATTCCTCTAATTAAAGTTGCTTGATCAATCAATCTCTGTGGGATTCGACCTCACTCTATTGTGAGTTTTTACTTGACGACAAATTCGGTACACTTGCCGAAGAAAATTTGTTGAGAGACAAGTTTTGTGCGTATCAGTGGAGGGGGAAGAGGAAGAAGTAGAAAGAAGGAAAGAAGAAGAATGAAGAGGTATTAGGATTAGGGAGAGAAAAGAATGCAGCAGGGCGGCACACTGAGTTAAGTGATTCGGCGCTTATGACTCGTGCGCGTCACCCACGCGTATGCGTGGGTGAGAAGAAATCTAAGTGACATGTAAGCGTCAGTCACACGTACGCGTGACCACTCGTTGTGTCAGACGCACGATTCCAGCTAAATACCGGCACAACTCTCGGGCTTTTGTACGGGAGTGCGCCAAATTGCCATACGACGTGTGCGCATCGCTCACGTACACGTGTGAGGTGCAAAAATTGCTAGTGACGCGTACGCATGGGGCACGCATACGCATGGGGTGGGTTGTACGCCAGGCACCGCACCCACATAGTTCCAGCCCATCTCTCGAGAAATGTACTGGAGAGTGCCAGCATCCATGCGAGGCGTGTGCATCGCTGACGCTCACGCGTGGGATGCTCTTTTTTTTTATAATCAGAACAAAAGGGAAATGTGCTTATGGGAAAATTAACAAAGACAAGTAATGAAACAAATATAAGCAAATAAATAAAGTAGAACCATAAAAAAGGAAGATCATACCATGGTGGGTTTCCTCCCACCTACCACTTTTCTTTAACGTCCTTAAGTTGGACGGTCCATAGGCTCAGTCCTCTTCCTTTGCTGGATCCTTTAAGAGGAAGATCTCCAGCTCCTTGTTGTTCTTCACCTTCGCACCATGATACACCTTCAAACGGTGGCCATTTACTTTGAAGAAGGTAGGGCTTGAGGGGTGACTTAGGTGGACAACTCCATACGGTTCCACCTTCTCTACCATGTAGGGTCCATCCCATCTTGACCTTAGTTTGCTCGGCATTAACCTCAACCTTGAGTTGTAGAGAAGAACTTGATCCCCAACTCTAAACTCTCTTCTCTTGATGTCTTATCATGCACAACCTTCACCTTTTCTTTGTAGAGCCTTGAGTTTTCATATGCTTCTAACCGAAGGCACTCCAATTCCTCCAGTTGTAGTTTTCTTTCAATACCGGCTCCTCCCAATCCCGAGTTGCATTCCTTTACAGCCTAGTAAGCCTTGTGTTCCACCTCTACCAGAAGGTGACAAGCCTTGTGTTCCTTTCGGTGTCTTGTAAGCTGTCTGATAAGCCCATAGCGCATCTCCAAGCCTAGGGCTCCAGTCCCTTCTATGAGGCTTAACAATCTTGTCGAGTATGCACTTGATCTCTCTATTAGACACCTCGGATTGGCCATTTATTTGAGGATGGTAAGCCGTCGCCACCTTGTGAATGATGCCATGTTTCTTCAGCAAACTTGTCATTCTTCTGTTACAAAAATGAGAGCCTTGATCACTCACGATTGCTCGTGGTGATCCAAAGTGACAAATAATATTATTCCTAACAAAAGAAACAACCACGTTAGCATCATCAGTACGGGTAGAAATTGCTTCCACCCATTTAGAAACATAATCAATAGCTAACAGAATATATAAGAAACCATTCGAGTTTGGAAATGGACCCATGAAGTCAATACCCCAAACATAAAAAATTTCACAAAACAACATGAGTTGTTGGGGCACCTCATCCCTCCTGTATATGTTTCCAAACCTCTGGCATTGGTGGCAAGAGTCATAGAAAATATTAACATCCTTAAAAAGTGTGAGCCACCAAAATCCGCAGTCTAAAATTTTCCTTGCAGTTCTTTGAGGACCAAAGTGTCTACCACTCTCAGAAGAGTGGCATGCCTCTAAAATAGACTGGATTTTAGATTGTGGAACACGCCTTCTAATTATTTGGTCAGCACCACATCTACATAAATATGGGTCATCCCATATGTAATACTTGGACTCGCTCTTGAGCTTGTTCTTTTGATGCTTAGAAAAATTTGGAGGAAAGGTACGACGAACTAAATAATTAGCTATGGGTGCATACCAAGGAACCACCTCAGATATTGCTTGCAAGCTATCAAGTGGAAAAGCATCATTGATAGGAGTAGAGTCATTTTTAATATGTTCTAGGCGACTCAAGTGGTCCGCCACCAAATTTTGGGAACCAGTCCTATCTTTGATCTCTAAATCAAACTCTTGCAACAACAATATCCAACGGATTAACCTTGGTTTAGACTCTTTCTTAGCTAGCAAGTATTTCAAAGCCGCATGGTCTGAATATACTACCACTTTTGTTCCAAGTAAATAAGCCCGGAATTTATCCAGAGCAAAAACAATAGCTAAAAGTTCATTTTCAGTGGTAGTATAATTAGACTGGGCACCATCTAAAGTTTTAGAAGCATAAGCAATAATATACAGATCCTTACCTTCGCGCTGAGCCAGCGCCGCTCCTACTGGATAGTTGGATGTGTCGCACATGATCTCGAGTGGCCTATTCTAATTAGGCCCTCTCACAATAGGAGCTTGGGTCAAGGCAATCTTCAGCTTGTCAAATATTTCCATGCAGTCTTCACTCAAGTCAAACTCTACGTCTTTCTAAAGCAGACGGGAAAGAGGTAGTGCAACCTTACTGAAGTCCTTAATAAAATGCCAGTAGAAACATGCATGACCAAGAAAAGAACGGACTTCCCTCACAGAGGATGGGTAAGGTAAACCAGAAATAACATCAACCTTTGTAGGATCAATAGATATACCAGTATTAGAAACAACATGGCCTAGAACAATACATTGCCTTACCATAAAATGACATTTTTCAAAATTAAGTACAAGGTTTGAACTAGCACATCTTTCTAATACTCTAGCAAGATTATCCAAACAAAGATCGAAGGAATCACCATAGACATTAAAGTCATCCATAAATACTTCCATACAATGCTTTAGAAGATCCAAGAAGATACTCATCATGCACCTTTGAAACATAGCCAGTGCATTACTCAAACCGAAAGGCATTCTTTTATATGCATACGTTCCAAAGGGGCATGTAAAAGTTGTTTTCTCCTGATCTTTTGGAGTAATATGGATATGAAAATAACCAGTATAACCATCTTTAAAACAATAGTGCGATTTACCAGACAGGCGATCAAGCATTTGATCGATGAAAGGTAGTGGATAGTGATCCTTGCGAGTGGCCAAGTTCAAGGGCCTATAGTCAATGCACACTCTCCAGGAATTCTACACCCTTGTAGTCATGAGTTCCCCATGCTCATTCTTCACTATTGTGACGCCGGACTTCTTCGAAACCACTTGTACTGGACTAACTCACTCACTATCCGAGATTGGATAGATAATGTCAGCTTCAAGCAATCTGGTCACTTCTTTCTTCACAACTTCTAGAATTGTGGGATTCAACCGCCTTTAAGGTTGACAGATAGGCTTGGCTCCCTCCTCTAGAAAAATGCGGTGTTCACAGACCTGAGTGCGTATATCTACTATGTCCGCCAAACTCCACCCAATAGCTTTCTTGTTTCTTCTCAGTACATTAAGCAGCCGCTCCTCCTGTTGGGAAGTAAGCTCCTTTGAAATGATCACTGGAAGCTTTTGATTGTCTTCAAGATAAGCATACTTGAGGTGAGGTGGAAGGGGATTCAACTCCATGTTCAGCTCCTGGCTTGGCACTTGATCATCCAGAACCACTGGAGGTGGCAAGGTGTCTTCAGTATACTCAGAGGGCTTCCCCACACTTGCACCTTGAACTATGTTCTTCGCATCAACTGTCTCTTGGTGAACTTCAGCCACGGTCTCATCAATAATATCACATTGGAAGATAGAGTGGTCTTCCAGTGGATGCTTCATAGCTTCATCAAGGTTAAAACTCATTGCTCTTCTATCTATCTCAAAGGAATAGGTACCCGAGAAGGCATCCAATTTAAACTGAGAAGTCTTCAAAAATGGCCTTCCAAGCAAGATAGATGATGGTCTTCCTGAGTCATTAGAGGACATCTCTAGAATGTAGAAATCAATAGGAAAGGTCAACCCTTTAATGCTCACCAAGATGTCTTTCGCAATGCCAACTACAGAGATTATGCTCTTATCTGCCAAAACAAATCGGGCTGCCGACCTTCTCAACGGTGGAAGCTTCAAAGCATCATATATAAATAATGGCATAATGCTAACACAGGCACCCAAGTCACATATGCAATCCACAAACTGTACACCACCAATAGTGCATGTAACCATACACGGACCGGGATCACCACATTTTTCCGGTATAGCACCCATCAGAGCAGAAATCAAGCTACCTAAAGGAATAGTTTCTAAATCCTAAATCTTTTCTTTATTCATGCATAAATTCTTTAGAAACTTAGCATACTTAGGAACTTGACGAATAGCATCAAAAAGGGGAATAGTTACGTCAACCTTTTTGAAGATATCCACCATCTTAGGATCTAGCTCCACTTGCTTTTTAGTCCTCCTAGCCAGGTGTGAAAAAGGAATGAGAATGGATTTTTTCAACACATTGTCTTCCTTAGATACTCCATTCCTTGGTTGAGCTACTTCTTCTTCAACCGCCTCTTGTGCCTCATCCTCTTCTTCAACATCTTCTACCTCTACAACTTTTTCATCTTAAACATCTTCTCTTGAGCTTGGCTTCTCAGGACTCCTCTCTTGCAATGTAGTTTTGGACCTCAAAGTGATGGCAATGATTTCACCCTTGGGGTTGGGTAAAGGTTGAGAGGGAAGTGCACTAGAGCTTGAAAGTTGAGTGTTGGAGGTAGAGGGCGGGTGCATACGAGATAGAAGAGCTTGGATGGTAGAGGTAAGACCGGTGATGCTAGAGGCAACCGTGGCTTGAAGCTCTTTTTGTCCTTGCATAAGAGAGCGAAGTATCTCATCATTGGAGGAAGAAGGAGGGTATGTAATTTGGGGAGCTTGTGGTTGGTTGAGTTGAGGTGCTTGAGCTTGCCTTTGGTGAGGTGGTTGGTATCTTTGGCCTTGGCTTTGCTGTTGGTATGGAGGGTTTTGTTGATACCGATTTTGTTGGTAGTTATTATTCCACCTTTGATTCCCACCATTGTCTCTGCCTCCTTGGTTGTAGTTGTCTCTCCAACCTTGGTTGGGATTGTCTTACCAACCTTGATTGTAATTACCACCTTGATTGTAGTTACCGCCTTATTGATAGTACTCTTGATTCATACGGTTGTAATAAGTATTGGTACCCGCCAAGGTGTTGTCCTCTTGGAGTTGTTAACATTCATCAATGTAGTGAGAATATCAAGAGCAAACTCCACATACTTGCAGAGGGACTAATTGTTGAAAGTCTTGTTGTGGAGGAGGTGGAGGTTGTTGTTGATTGAGTTGGAGTTGCTTGAGTATATTGGTCATCTCTCCCAATGTCTTAGTGAGAGCAACAATCTCACTACTAGAAGAAACTTCCGTAATAACCTTGGGATGATTATTCCTTTGCCTTGCTTGTTGGGTAGACTCAGCTAGATTGGTGATCAGTTGCCATGCTTTTGTCTCCATCTTGTACTTCAACGCATTAATAAAATTCAAAAATAATTGATAGGCAAAAAAATGCCGGTTAAGAATTTCTGATAAAAACAGCATTGTAAGTACAGTCTTAACCGACGAAATTTCCATTATCAATTTAGAAGATGTCACAATTAAGAATAAATAACCGGGAGTAGAATCCCAGGTCGTTTCCCAAAGAGTTGACACAAGATGTAAATTATTGGTCAGGTTTTCCTGAATATTTTTGAAATTGAGAACAGAAAAATAAATGGCTAGTAATTAAAGCAATGAGTACTAACAAGAGGTGTTATGTATTTAAAATAAAAGGCCTTGGTCAGGGGAGAGAATTGGAGTTTCTATCCTTGTTGTCTTTCCCAAGTAGAATATTAAATTTTCATTGCTTCCACTTAGTTATCCTCTAATAATTGAAGGAAAGTCAAGTGGCTTCACTAACTCTAGCTCACAAGTCCTAGTCACTTCGTGGAGAATGACTAGAGTTGGTGAGAGTTGAGTTAGCAAGCAGTTCCCAATTACAGATAATACTTGAGTATCACAACTCAAGGAATCCCAATTAATCAACCCCTAAGCCAAGTTGGAATATCTACTCCATTAACATGAATACCATTTTCATAAACACATAATTTGAGTAAATAAAAGACATATTAATTATAATAAATTAATTAAATCTAAATTTGCACTATCAATAATTAAGCATAACAAAACACGTACCAAAATTGAACATAAAAATAATTTAATGCATTAATAAAATTCAAAAATAACAAGATCCAAACATGAATTAAAGCAATTAAATGGAAAAACAAAAGTAATTGAGTAATAGAGAAGAAAACTGTAAGAACAATGACTCCAATTGAAGGTAGTAGCAGCTCTCTCTAGATCGAATTCAAAAGCTAAACTAAGAATGTCATAAACCCTAGGAGAAGTAGTGATTTTCTCTCTAAAACTCAAAACTAATAAAAAACTATAGTGAAAGTGAAGTGTCGTCAGTCTCAGCTCTATCCCTGCCTCTACTCTGTGTTTTCGGGCTTGGATCTGGGTCCAAATCAGCTCAGAAATCGACCCCAGCGAGTTCTGTTAAGTGCAGCACGTGACGCTCTGTCACGCGTACGCGTCGGCCACGCGTATGCGTCGCTGAACTTCTACACTGGTCACACGTACGTGTCACTGAACGACACTGATGATCTCGTGCACGCTTCGGCCATGCGTGCGCTTCGCTCCTCGCTGCTCCACTCTTTAGCTTCTTCCACTCTAACGTGCTTCATCTTCATCTTCATCCTTTAAGCCATCCATGCCCTGTAAACCTGGAAACACTCGAGAAACACAACACGACATCGAGTGGTAATAAAGGAGAATTAAAAATTAACAATTTTAAGACCTAGGAAAGATGTTTTCAATCATAGCACAAAATTGGGACAGAAACTTAAAAACATGCAATTTACATGAATAAGTGTGAGAATAGTTGATAAAACCCACTCAATTCAGTCCAAAATATATCATAAAATAATGGTTTATCATTAAGCCGTAAAGTAGAGGTGGTGTGATATTATGACCTCTAAAATAAAAGTATATATAATAATATTGAAAAGGATACAGTATACGAGGAGTCTTGAAAAACGGATAAAGCAAAAATCGTAAAATAAAAAGTGCAACACTCAGAAAACAGGATTACTTGCGTGCGAAGAAATCTAAGGTTTAAAAGAATAACTAAATAGAAAGTAGAAGTAGAGAGACAAGAAAACGATATACCAAGCTCCTAACTCAGCCTGCAAAGTTGAGGCTGGCCAGAGAATATTTACATACAGTATATACATAATAAAAGCCCAAAAGAACATGTTTAAAAGCCCTAGTTCTCCATAAAACCTCTAAGAGATACCAAAGATAAAGTGTTCATATACATATAAGGATTGTCTAATATATATATATATCAAAATAACAAAAATAGGTGATGAGCGGATATTTTATATGTTTTTTGGCATCATTTTCATATAGTTTTTAGTATGTTTTGTTTAGTTTTCATTATATTTTTATAGGTTTTAGTGTTAAATTCACATTTTTGGATTCTACTTTGAGTTTGTGTATTTTGTGCAGTTTCAGGTAATTTCTGGCTGAAATTGAGGAGTTGGAGCAAAAGTTTGATTTAGAGACAGAGAAAGCACTGCAGATGCTGTCTGGATCTGACCTCCTTGTATTTAGAAGAGCTTTTCTGGAGCTACCAAAGTCCAAATCGAGTGTTCTCAACGGCTATGGAAAGTTGACTTCCAGAAATTTATATCAATGTATAATAGTCTATGCTTTGATTCAGATTAGAAGGCCCAAAACTGGCGTTTAATGCCAGCCTCCTGCTCCTTTCCAGGCGTCTGGCGCCCACAAAGCAGAGACCAGCATCCAAACGCCCAAAGAGGACCCCCTAGCCAGCATTCAATACCCTAGAGGCCTCAGAGCATGTGGATCGCATCAAAGCTCAGCCCAAACACTCACCAAGTGGGCCCCAGAAGTGGATTTTAGCACTAAAAAGACTGTTTTACCCTTGCTAGTCATTAGTTTAGTATTTAAAGTAGATCACTCTTTGTTAAGGATCTTCGCCCATCATTTACCATAATTTCATTTTACACTTTGTATTTCCTTTCAGTATGAGTTTCTAAAGCTCCTAAGTTGAGGGGAGGAGCATTGTTGAGTCCTATGAATTAATAAAAGTATTACTGTTCTTCTTCGATCCGTGTTTGATCTATTTCTAAGATGTATACTCGTTCTTCAACAAGGTGAATAGGATGACCAGTGACAATCGGTTCTGTTCATCATACTAGGACCGCGTGCCTGACAACCACCCGTGACTATTTGGGTTCGTGTGAATACGTGACTGGAAAGCGCGAACCGCCAGCTTGATTATACATCTCTCAGACGACTAATCCACGACTTCGTTGGGGACTTCTCGAGACACCAGTTCAGCCAATTTTTAGTGAGATTAGAGTCTCTGTGGTAGAGGCTAGAACCCAAAGAAGCAGCATTCTCTGATCCGGAAGATTCGACCTTGTCTGTGGCGTTTTGAGTAGGATCGCCAGGAGAATAAACTGCTAGAGCTTTACCCTTTGTCAGATTAGATGACCATGGCCAATGGCGTTTGATTTGGAGCAGAGGAGATTGACGACCACTGCCCATTGCTTTGATCACATATAGCCTGCCATAGAAGAAGTCATTCACAAGTAAAGAGAACAGTATTGCCAGAGTTAATTTAGAAAGACAAACCAACTCCAATCCTTAACCATATTCCTATTACTGATTCCAATTCACAAATACAAATTACGAATAGCCAACTCTTCTATCTGCCTGACTAGGACCTGTAAGATAACCATAGCTTGCTTCAAACCACAATCCTTGTGGGATCGACCCTAACTCGCTCAGGTATTACTTGGACGACCCAGTGCACTTGCTGGTACAGCTGTACGGAGTGTGGGGATTCGTGCACCAAGTTTTTGGCGCCGTTGACTGCGATTGTTCGAGTTTGGACAAACTGACGGATCATCTTGCTCCCTAGATCAGGTAATTTATTTTATTTTGTTGAGTCTTTTATTTTTATTTTCTTCTTCTTTATTTTTCGAAAAATTTAAAAACTTTTCAAAATTATATTTATTTTCTTTGTTTAATCTTTGTTCTTAGTTTGAGTCTTACCTGTTTTCTATTTTCTTGTACAAAAATTTTAAAACTTCTTCAACAAAAAAAAGAACCTTTTTCAAAAAGTTTATTTTCAAGAATCCTTAGCTTTATCTGTTTAATCTATGTTTTTGGTTTGAGTCTTTTGTTTATGTTCTTAGTTAAATTTTCGAAAACTTTGAGTCTTTCTTTCTAAAAATTTTCAAAAATAGTTTCTTTGGTTAAATCTTGTGTCAAATTTTTAAGTTTGGTGTCTTCTTGTTATTTTTCTTTTAACTTTTTCGAAAATTTATGTTTAGTTTTCTAAAATTTTAAGTTTGGTGTTCTTTATATGTTCTTGTGTTCTTTGAGTTTCTTGAGTCTTGTTCTTACTGTGCTTTTCAATCTTCAAAGCGTTCTTGTATTTTGTTTTTGTTTTGATCTTAAAATTTTTAAGTTTAGTGTCCCTTGGTGATTTTCCTTCAAATTTTCGAAAACTTGGGATGCTAGATCTAAATATTTTAAGTTTTGTGTTTTTTACTTGTTTTTCTCTTTCATCATTAAATTCAAAAATAAAAAAATCTTTTCTATCTTAAAATTAACTAAATTTTTGAAAATTTTTAAAATAAAAATTCTGATTTCAATTTTAAATTTTTATCTTATCTTAGTTTTCAATTTTCAAAAATCATATCTTTTCAAAATAAAAAATCTTATCTTTTTAAAATCTTTTTAATTTCTTATCTTATCTTTTCTAATTTCAAATTTTAATTTCAAATCTTTTCTAATTAATATCTTATAAACTCTCTCTTCTTTTTCAAAATTTCCTAACTAACTCTTCTCTCTCTCAATTTTCGAAAACTCATTATTCTTCTCTCTCTCTTCTATTTTCGAAAATTCATGAACTAATTTTCAACTCTTTTTTAAATTATTAACTTAATTTTTGAAATTAACAAATAAATAAAATAAAAACAAAAATATTTTAATTCTTATTTATCTCTTCTATTTCTAATCTTTCTCTTATTTACTTCTATTTATTTGAATTACTCTTCCTCCCTCATCTTCCATCTTCACTTTTCTATCTTCCTCTTCTTTCTTCACATCTCACTGGGAGCCTTCTATACTCAAATCAGACATAGAAGCTTCCTTTCTTTCTTTTCTTCTTTTCTTGTTTATGACCAGGAACAGGGATAAAGAACCCCTCTTTGATCTTGATCCTGAAAGGACTTTGAAGAAAAGCTTACGATAAGCTAGAGCACAACACTCTGGAAGAAGCCTTTCAGAGAATCTTGAACAAGAAATAGAGGACATGGCCGAACCTGAAGGTGATTCCAGAAAGGTTCTTGGTGACTTCACCATGCCTACCTCTGACTTTTATAGTAGAAGTATCTCTGTACCTGCCATTGGAGCTAACAATTTTGAGCTTAAGTCTCAGTTAGTCTCTCTTCTGCAATAGAATTGCAAGTTTCATGGACTTCCAGTGGAAGACCCACATTAGTTATTAGCTGAGTTCTTGTAGATCTGTGACACTATTAAGACTAATGGAGTAAATCCTGAAGTCTACAAGCTTATGCTCTTTCCCTTTGCTGTAAGAGACAAAGCTAAGATATGGTTAGATTCTCAACCAAAAGAGAGCTTAGACTCTTGGGAAAAGCTGGTTAATGCTTTTCTAGCTAAATTCTTTCTCCCTCAAAGGATGATCAAAATCAGAGTGGAAGTTCAAACCTTTAGAGAAAGAGAATGTGAGTCCCTCTATGAAGCTTGGGAAAGATACAAGCAACTGATCAGGAGGTGTGCTCCTGACATGCTCTCAGAGTGGTCTATCATAGGCGTGTTCTATGATGGTCTGTCTGAGATGTCCAAAATTTTATTGAATAACTCTGCAGGTGGATCACTCCACTTGAAGAAAACACCTGCAGAAGCAAGAGAACTCATTGATATGGTTGTTAACAACTAATTCATGTACATTTCTGAAAGAAATCCTGTAAACCATGGAATCTCTCAGAAGAAAGAAGTTCTTAAAGTTGATACTTTGAATGCCATATTGGCTCAGAACAAGATCCTGACCTAAGAGGTCAACATGATCTCTCAACATCTGAATGGACTGCCAACTACAGCTGGGAGTACCCAAGAAGTATCTCCTGATGTAGATGCTTATGATCCTTATCAACCTACCATGGAGGAGGTGAATTACATGGGAGAACCCTATGGAAACATCTACAATCCTTCATGGAGGAATCATCCTAATCTTTCATGGAAGGATCAACAGAAACCTCAGCAAGGCTTCAACAACAATCAAGGTGGAAGGAACCAGAATAGGTTCAATAACAGACCACCATTCCCATATTTTCAACAGAATATGGAAACCTCTAAGCAGAGCCTTTTTGACTTAGTCACTCTAGTTTCCAGCCTCTCTAAGACCACTCATAGTTTCATTAATGAAATAAGATCCTCTATTAGAAACTTAGAGGTGCATGCTGGTTAACTGAGCAAGAGGATCCCTGAGACTCCTCCTGAAACTCTTCCTAGTAACATTGAGGTAAATCCAAGAGAAGAGTGCAAGGCCATAACCATGGAGGTAGAGGTCGAATCTAGAGAAATTAGGAAGGTATTGAATGCCAGTGAAGAAGGTTTCACTGGGCGTTCAACGCCCATCCTGGCAGCAGAGCTGGCGTTGAACACCAGCCAGGGAGCATTGGCTAGCTGTTCAACGGCCAAACAGGCAGGCATTCTGGCGCTGAACGCCAGTGAGGAACCCCTCACTGGGCGTTCAATGCCAAACTAGCCAGGGAAGCTGGCACTGAATGCCAGTGAGGAACCCCTCAATGGGCGTTCAACGCGCAACCAGCCAGGGAAGCTGGCGTTGAACGCTAGCAAGGATACCCCTGCTGGGCGTTCAACCCCCAAAATAACAAGGGGACTGGCGTTTAATGCAAGTAAAGGTGCACAACATGGGCGTTCAATACCCAAAGAGCTAACAGAGCTGGCATTGAATGCCAGTAAAAGAACACCTTTTGAGTGCTCAATTCCCACTCAAGAAACCCTTATCCCAGAACCAAAGGAAGCCAAGGATCACATAAAGACCATAGAGGTTCCTTTGAATGTACTCCTGCAGTGCATAAGTTCTGATGAATACTCATCCTCTGATAAGGATGAAGACACTAGGGAAGAGCAAGTTGCTCGGTACCTAGGAGCTCTTATGAAGCTGAATGCCAATTTATTTGGTACAAAGCCTCTAGAGAAAGAACCTCTACTGCTTCCCAAAGAACTCCATGCTTTGGTTCAGCAGAAGCTACCTCAGAAGCTTCCCGATCCTGGACGCTTTCTGATTCCTTGCACCATAGGCACCATGACCTTTGAGAAGGCTCTATGTGACCTAGGGTCAAGTATAAACCTCATGCCACTCTCTGTAATGGAGAAGCTGGGCATCATTGAGGTAAAATATGCAAATATCTCACTAGAGATGGTAGACAAGACAATGAAGAAGCCATATGGCTTAGTAGAGGATGTTCAGGTAAAAGTTGAAAACCACTACATCCCTGCAAACTTCATAGTCTTGGATATTGGAGCAGACGAGGATGACTCTATCATCCTTGGAAGACCTTTCCTAGCCACTGCCAATGCTATCATTGATGTGGCTAAGGGAGAACTAACTCTACAACTAGTGGAGGACCACATATTGTTCAAGATGCCTCCTCCCAATTCTCCCTCTAATAAAAGAGGGATAACTGTGCAACACCTAGTGTTCCAACCCTCTCTTTCTGTGTAGAGCTTTACAGAGCTCCCAAAAATCAATTCTAAGTTTGGTGTTGGGCAGCCCTCAACAAGCTCTAAGAATAAAAGTACTAAGAAGAAAGTATCTAAAGGCTGGAGGGACAAGAAAGTCCCAAATGAAGGCCTCTCACCTGGTTTAAGAGTTGTCTTCACTAAGAAGCCAGTCTTACCAAATACAGTGAGTCATATCCTGTCTTTAGAGTATGTGGAGCTCATTCATGAGAGGACAGGAAGAAAGTTCACTGTAAGGGGTGAAACTCTGAGCCCATACTCACCTCCGTAAGGAGCTAACTGTCAAGCTAATGATGTTAAAAAAGTGCTTGTTGGGAGGCAACCCAACCTTAATTAATTATTTATTTTCTTTCATTTTTCACTTATTTTAGGGTCATGATCATATGCAGCAGTCAGAACAGAGATAGAATTGTTCAGCAGTAAAAATAGAATACTCTGGATGCATGCAGTGTCATTAAAAGTTGAACGCCCGCCAGGGAGCTCTGGCTCGGCAGACCGTCCAACGACCCAAATAGGCAGCATTGCTGGCGTTGAATGCCAGCCAGGGAGCAGACCCTGGGCGTTCAAACGCTAGTGCAGAGCGCAGGGAATCTGGAATTCCCTAGCCTCTCAGGACCAGTGGGTCCCTGACGAAGAAGAATCATTGTTAGTCTAGAATTTCTCAAAATAGAATATGTTCGTTGCAAGTATAGTCTAGACAAACAATTGATTCCCCAAATCAAATGTTTAAATTCAAATCAAATAACCGAGATCAAGAGTACTTCAACCTCGGGTCGTTCTCTCTAGGATGCAATTGAAAGTGTTTCTCTTTCGGTTGTGAGGGCAAAAGAGGTTTTTGAATTAAAGAACGAAATATTAAAGGAACTAAGCAATAAAAGATCTAAGTAATGAGCAAAATTGGAGATTAATTCAAGCAAAGGTAAATAGGATAAAAAACTAGTGAAAATGCTATAAATGCAATAAAAGAGCCTTGACTTGGGAATGAGAATCCAAGGAATCCTATCATCGCCATAACCACAACTATGGAAATTATGATGAGTCAATCTTGCCTAGTCAACCCCAACCATCGAGGAGTAAGTCAAGAAAGTATAATTGACCTTAATCCATAAGTCCTAACCAACTTACCAAACTAGTTGATAAAAGGCTAGCATCAATGGAAACAAGAGTCAACTAACTACCCAAGAATTACAACTAAATGTCGGACATTATGACTTTAGTATCCTAGGAACTCAAACCACAAGCCAAGGTGGGAAAATCTACTCAAATTCTAAAGTTGGCATTTTCACAAACACCTTGTGTGCATAAAAGTAAAACATGGAAAATTGCAAGGAAAAATAACAAACTATAACTAACTATCAACAAAACCAAACATAAACAAGCAATCAAACATAAAGAAAGCATGAAACATAAAATTCATCAATCAAAACTTCAAGAACTCAAAATTGCAATTATAAACAAAGTACTTGAACCAAAGGAAATGAAAATAAAGACAAAGTAATTAAAGAGGAATTAAAGAGTACTTACAATTAAAGATGATCAAAATCTAAAATTAAGCTTGCTATAAAATGCTACATGAAGATGGAAATTAAACCCTAAGAGAGCAATTCTACTCTACTCCTACTCCTACTCCTACTACTATGAAACTATGGAAAATAAATGCTAAGTCCTAATGCCTTCATATGTCTTCAATCCCCCTTCATATAGCACTTCATTTCAGCCTTAAGCCTTCAGATTTTGGGCCAAAAGCCCCCAAAATACATGTAGCACGTGTTTCATTAACAAAATCACGTGCAGGGACATGTGCGTACGCACAGGTGCTCGTGCGTACGCACACATGGAAATTCTTGCTTGTGCGCGTGCACGTAGGGCTGTGCGCACGCACACTTCGCTGTGTGTGTTTTTCCTTGTTTTCTTCCTGTTTTCTCCCTTGTACATGCTTTCTTCCACTTTTACCCATCCATTCTTGCCTTCAAGGCCTGAAATCACTCACAAACCATATCACGGCATCGAATGACATAAAAGTGGAATTAAAAATCACTAATCTAAGCATTAATACGCATGTTTTCACATTTAAGATCAAATCAGGGATCAAACACAAAAGTATGCTATTTTGGTGCTTAAGTGTGAGTTCATGTGCTAGAATCCATCCAAATTGAGTCAAAATATACCATCAAATATGGACTCATCAATTCCCTCACACTTAAACAATAGCATGTCCTCATGCTAAACTAACAAAAAGAATGATCAAAAGGGGTAATCAGCTTATTGAATGCAACTATCTATATGCATATAAGTATGTAAATACTATCTATACCTATATATCTATCTATAGTATCTATATGAAATTGGTGAAAACAAACAATCAAATTCCCAAGCAAGTATAGACAATTAGGGCAAAGCAAGGAAATAATCCATTGCAACCAAAATCTAAAGAATTGATTCAACTCATCAAAATGAAGCAACTTGCAAGAATACATGATAAGAGGTATGGAGACATAGAATCGAGTAATTGAACCCTCACTAGGTGTGTATACACTCTAATCACTCGGTGTCTAGGGTTTCAATCACTCAATTCTCTTCCTAATTATGCTTTCAAGGAATTACTTTTCATCTAACAATCAACAAGAAGTGATGCATGACTACAATTATCATGAGGACTTCCTATGGTTGTAATGGGGTTAGGGTAAAGGTGGGATAGATATGGCTAAGTGGACTAAAATGGTTGAATCCTTGATTAGTTTAAGTATCCAACTTAACATTTCTTAATCCAATGACAAGAATACGCAACCTAACCTTCCTATTCTCACTTTTTATACACATTCATGTATGCTCTTTCATTTACGTCACATATGCATTCCTTATTCATTTTTTTTCTCTTTTGGGTAAATTTTGTCCCCTTTTTATGATTTTTTTTAAGAGACAATGCATATGGTTCAATAGCTCATACATGAATGCACCCATTTTCCAAAATTTTCAATGAATACCCAAAATCAGACAATTTCATTTACTACCAATGTTTCCCAAAATTCTCCCACACTTAAATGAAGCACACTCCTCAACCTAAGCTAATCAAGGATACAATCTGAGATAAATCATGGTTTTCTGCTTAAGGTTGTGATGTGCTAATATCAAGAACAATAGGGTAGATAAAGCTCAAAAGGAGTTAACAATGGTAGATGCAAGGGTAAGGCTATATGGGTAAAGTAAGCTTTTATCAAAGATGGCCTCAATCATACTCAATGCAATTCAAAACATCAATCATCGAAAATAAAGAATCAAGCAAAACCAAGATCACAATCCTAGAAGAGATATATCAGACAATGAACAAAATTAGTGGTTAAAATGTGTAACCACTCATTATAGCTCAAAAACTCACAAGGTATTTGTTCTTTACTCTTCTATGTTCCATAAGGAAATCATTCAAGCAAGTTTGAAAATAATTTTCAAATCAATTCAATAGAATGCCCTTGAAGCAAAATTCTTGGAAATTTTGTTGTTTTTCATCAAAACTTATTTCCTATATGTATGTATGTTGTGATGGATGCAAATTTTTCAAAATTTCCTAGTTCGTTTCCAAATTTTCAACAAGCAAAAATTAACATGAACAATTAGGATCAAGATAACTAGGCATATGCTATTCACATCATCTAATCACAACTTCTATCTATAAAATATATACCATGCAAAAAATGCAAAATGCAATAGATATAAACTATGAAGAAAATGCAATGCAACAATAAAAAACACTCCAAATATCTACAAGGAATATAATGAAAAAAAACAAAAAATAAAGTGCGAAGTGTTCGGAAAAGAAAGTTTACGCCCCCGAAATGACGAATCCTCCCCCACACTTAAGCATTGCATGGTCCTCCGTGCACAAACAGGATCTGGGGAGATTACCTCTCAAGAGCTCCACCTTCGGTTGGTGGATGCGGGGGCTCGGGTTGTGTGGAAATCGCCAATGTCCAACGCATTCTTGGCGTCTCCATCCTCGGTGTCCTCCTCCCCTCCCGGCTCCTTGCCTTCATGTCTCATCCTCGAAAGGAATGAATAAAGTATAATTAGAACTCATAGGCAAGTAGCACAAAAAGGTAAAGGGGAGGGAAATAAGCATCTAATTGAGGAAGTTTGCATAGTGGTGTGGAATACACACAATGGCCGGTTAAAGTGGTATCCACACAATAAAAAAAAGTAAACATGAGTTCCTTAACTAAATGGCCTAAGATGCAACTAAGAGATGAGCATCAATTAAAACACAAGCAAGCTTAGGCAATCGCAACAAGAGTGAATTGAATGTGGAAATTATTGGATATTGAGGTTGTGCAAGTGAAAGAGCAAAATTGATATAAAAAAGCACAACAAACAATAACCAATGTAATGATGAAGAGAATTACCTATTCATCCTTAAGAATAATCAAATAATCACATGGGAAGGTGCTTGCTACAAAAAGTGACAAGTCTTGATAAGAATCAAGTCAAGTCAACTCAAACAAATGCTAAGCATTAACAAGGAGCAAATACCCTGTGATGTGATTATATTGACTTAAAAATGATGATGAACAAGCAATTCCATTCAATTCACTAACTTCAATATGTACTTGTTAAAAATTGTACCAAATAAGAGACAAAAAGTCAATTTCTAAATCAATTTGGTGCTTAGTAATTCTAGACAATGATCAAGTACATGATTGAAATTTCAATCCAAAATAACATCATCATCATTCAAAAGTGTACGATTCTTAGTTAGAATGCCAACAAGGGTATAGTCTAACACATATGGTCATGACCAGTGTTGTCAGAACCAGACCGACCCAGCCGGTCGGACCGGAAAACCGGCGAACCGGTGCTATAACCGGTCCGGGTGAGTCATCGAACCGAAGAAGGAACTGAACCGGCGAGACCCGCATTGAACCGGCCAGGTTTTATCAGAACCGGTAAACCGGCGGGTTTCGTTTAACCCGGACCGGTTCGAAAATTTTTTTTTCTGCGATGGAAAACGACGTCGTTTCTTTAAAAAAAAAAAAAAAGCGCAGAGCTGCTGCGTTTTGTAACCCTAGCCTCCATCCCATTCCCCTATTTCCCACTTTCCCTTCGTAAGTTCCCATACCCAAACAGTTTGAGTTGAGACTTGAGAGTTGAGAGTTGAGAGACCACCATCACCATCACCATGGTGCCATGACTCCATCCCCTGCTACTCGCCTACTCTGCTTCAGCTTCAGGCTTTCAGCAACTTCGTCGCCCCGTCGGCCCGTCAGCTTCAAGCCTTCAACCACGCGGCACTCACCTCACCACCGCATCCAGAGCAGTGCGCGACTCACCCCATCCATCAAAGATTGAACATTGAAGTCGCCTCCTCGTCGCTCCTCGCTCCAGGTCTCCCTCTTCTCTGCTCGACGCTCGTCGCTCCATCCCTCTAGGTTCAGGGTCCAGCTGTGCAGCTGTGCAGGTAAGTATTTTTAATTTTTTAATTTTTTGAAGTTAATTGATTAATGATTATGGTATGTGGGCAGATGAGAACATGTTTGATAGTTTACATATGTTTGAACTTTGAAGTTAATTTTTTAATTGGTGGTTCACATATGTTTGAATGTTTGATAGTTTGATTTCTGTTTGATTTTGGTATGTGGGCAGATGAGAATTGTTGTTTGGTATGTTTGATTTCTGTTTGATTTTGGTATGTAGGCAGATGAGAATTGCTGTTTGGTATGTTTGGTATGTTTGATTTCTGTTTTATTTTTGTTCAGTACTTCAGTTTGTTGATTGTGAATTGTTGGTTGCTGTTGGATATTATTCTTAGTAGTTAGTGGATTGTTGTTGTGTATTGTTACTCATTTAGTCCTGGACCCTGGTTGATTAGGAATTTAGGATGGCTTCATCAAATACACCATCAGAAACACCAACACCAACTTCTCAGGAACAAGGATCAACTCCTGATCCAACAATTGGAACCCAAAAAAATAGTAACAGAGGAAAAACTGATCCTGCATGGGGCCATTGTAAACAAGTTTTGGATAAAGGAAAAACTACTCTGGTATATATTTATTGCGAGAAGCATATTAAGGGTGGAGGAATTAACCGGGTTAAGCATCATTTGGCTGGAAAAGGTGGAGATATTGAGGCATGTCGAAAGGTGCCAGCTGCGGTGAGACACCAATTCTCCCAAAACATTGAAGATCTTCAGACCAAGAAAAGGAAAACTCAAGAAGAATATGCAGAAAGTTATGGTGCTTGTGATGACGTTGAAAGGGAATTTGATGAGATTGAACGTAATGAGATGCGACAACAACAAGCATCAAGAATTCCAGCACCTAGCTCTAGAAAGGGAATTGGAAAATAACTCAAGGGACTACAATCCTTTTTTCCACCGGCAGCAACACCTAGTGCTCAACCAAGTATTAAAAGTGTTCTCCAAAGCAAAGAAATTGTGGAGAAGTGTGATATTGCTATTGCAAGATGGATGATGGATGCCTCTGTTCCATTCAATGCGGTTAATTCAGCTTATTATCAGCCGATGATCGATGCTATCGCAAATATGGGTGTAGGGTATAAAGGGCCAAATTACCAAAGAGTTCGTGGCTATTTGTTGAGTAAATTGGTTGAAGATGTAAAGAAGATGATTGAAGGTTATTGTGTGATTTGAAAACAAACTGGATGTACTATCATGGCTGATGGATGGACTGATCGTTGTAGGCGTACTTTAATTAATTTCTTGGTTTATTGCCCTTAAGGAACTGTTTTCCTAAAGTCAGTTGATGCTTCTCATATCTCGAAAGCTGCTGAGGCTTTGTTTAAGTTGCTTAGGGATGTTATGTTATTTGTTGGTCTTGAGAATGTTGTACATGTAGTGACGGATAATGCTACAAATTACGTTGCTGCTGGAAGGTTGTTGGAATCAGAGATTGGTCTCCTTGTGCGGCACATTGTATTAATCTGATGTTGCAGGATATTGGAAAGTTTGTGGAAGTGACTGAAACTGTGTCACAAGCTTCAATGATTACGAAGTATATCTATAATCACTGCCATCCTTTGTACTTGATGAGGCAGTTCACAGGCGGCCGAGAAATACTTCGTCCAGCTCCAACTCGATTAGCCACTAATTTTATTGCTTTGCAAAGTATTTTGGCTCAAAAGAATGCATTGAGAGCTATGGTGACATCTAGAGAATAGACAAGTTCAGCTTACTCTAAAGAAGCCAAAGCAAAAAAGTTTGTGGATCAAGTCTTAGATTCTAAATTTTGGAATCAATGCACTGATATTGTTAAGCTTACGGAGCCACTTGTTCATGTATTGCGTATTATGGATAGTGAAGATAGAGCTGCAATGGGTTTCCTTTATCAAGCTATGTATAAGGCTAGGGAAGACATGGTGAAGAGGTTTCAAAAAAGAAAGAGGGTTGTTGAACCTTATTTGAAGATTTTAGATTCACGTTGGGATTTACAACTTAAAAGAAACCTTCATGCTGCTGGTTATTGGTTAAATCCAGCTTTTCGATTTAATTCTGCAGAATTTGACAAGCACAAAGAAACAATTTCTGGCCTATTAGATGTGATTGAGAGATATGCTTACGGTAATGCTGATTTGATTACTAAATTGACAAGTGAGAAGAGAATCTTTAAGAATGCTGAAGGATACTTTGGGAGACAGTCTGCAATACGTGAGCGAAGCACAGTGATGCCTGGTAAATTTTGTATTAAAATTAGTTTTTTATGATTGTGATATGTTTAAGATTTGATATTTATGATTGTGATTGTTTTCTTTTTATGTTAAGATCAATGGTGGGAATCTTATGGATGTGGAGTACTAAACCTGCAAAAGTTAGCAATTCGTGTTTTGAGTCAAACTTGCAGTTCTTCAGGTTGTGAGCGTAACTGGAGCATTTTTGAACACATTCACTCAAAGAAAAGGAATCGGTTAGAGCATCAAAAGCTTAATGATCTTGTTTATGTTCATTACAACTTAAGGCTACAACAAAGGTACTTTTTATTATTCTTTCTTGAAGGCATTATTTAAAATTTTTAGTCATAATAAGAATAATCAAGTTAATTGATAACATAGGAACCGAATGAGAAAGCAAAGTTATGATCCAATTTGTCTTGATGCATTTGAGGATCATTCGGAATGGATAATGGAAGATTCACCACCATTTTTAACTCCTGAAGAAGTTGATGCTTTACGGAATGATCTTGCAAATATGTCTCTTCAATCAGCTTTAGATGATTTGGGTATGTTGTTGTTAGGGATGATTTTGTAATGCTTTAACCAAATATTTTGCCTTATTATTGATTATGATTTGTGAAACATTATTGAAATGCTAGATGAATTGAATCTGGAAGAAGATCGAGATGATGGTGAAGCTAATAATACTTCTGTGGAAAATGCAAATCAGAATGAAACCAATCAACATGTAGCTCCAGATTTGTCAGATGAAGAAAGATATCCAGACTTTGAAGTTACTCCTTGGATATAATCCATGAATTGTTATTTTCATTATGTTAAATTGAGTTGTTCATGTAATAGACTAATAGTACTAAATTTTATGTTTATTCTCGGATTACTACTTATTTTTAGGATTTGAGATTTAATGTTTATTAAAATGTTATTGGAGATATATTTTTTAACTGTTAATTTTTAAGTTTTTAGCTATTTTATACATTTTACTTATGTGGGACCGGGTTAACCGGTTCAACCAGTGACCCACCGGTTGAACCAGTGACCCAGTAGCCTGACCGGTTCGGTTCTGACAACTATGGTCATGACAACATATGAATAAGACAAAAAATTCATCCAGGCAATTAAAAAAACACGTATGTGGTGCACATATTCATTAATTCAAGCAAAAATGCAAACATCAACAACCCATCAATTAGAAATTTGAACACTTGCAATGCAACAAACAAGCCATTAAGCAAAAGTTAAGCTAAATAACTAAAGTTAAATAAAAAAAATAAAAATTAAGCAAGCAACTAAGCATAAAAAAGAGTATTAAAACTAGAAAATTGAAAAGATGATGAATAGAAAAGAAAGCGATAGGCAACAGTGGCACTTGTGTTAGCCACTGTGAGGCTCGCAGCGACGGAGTTTCGCCGGAGAAGAGAAGAATAAAAGAAGAAAAAGAAATAAGAAAGAAAAGAGAAGAAAAAAGAAGAAGTAAAGAGAAGAAAGAAGAGAGAAGAGAGAAAAGACTTGTGCGGACGCACGCTAGGGAAAAGAGAGGGTATGCGAGCGCACTGCAGTGTGCGAGCGGTGCGAACAGAAGATTTACCGCGACCTGTGCGGACGCACGAGGTTGCGTGCAGTCGCACGAAAGGGAAAAAGGAGTTGTGTTCACACGCACAAGGGGTGCATGCGCTGCGACCAGAGAGTTGCTAAAAGAGTGTGCGGGTGCATAGGTAAAAGTTTTTTTTTTCAGAAAAGGTAGGTGTGCGAGCGCACACACGGTGTGCGAGCGCACAAGCAGAAAGGAAAGGTGGTATGCACACGCACCAGCCGTGCGCGTGGTGCGAACAGATGGAGTATTTAGGGGTGTGCGGGCGCACATCGCTATGCAGACGCACAAGGACAGGAAAACAGGGGATCTGTGCGCATGCACAAGGCTATGCGGATGCACAGATCTCTGTTCCTGTAACAAAAATTTTGCCTCTAAGGCATCAAACATGGTATCCAAAACAAGTTTTCAAGTCCCAAATCATCATAAAACTCCCAAAAACACATTATTCTACTAAAATTACCTAACAACCATCAAAATAAAACTAATCCAGCCAAGCAAAATAACCAATTATTCATGAAATAGAAGCTAAAAGAGAGAAAGCTAGAAGGATATTACCATGGTGGGGTGTCTCCCACCTAGCACTTTGGTTTTAAGTCCTCAAGTTAGACTATTGAGTGAAGCTTGTGTCATGGTGGCTTATGCTTCCACTCATCCTTGAGTTGCCACCCATGCTTCCTCTTCAAGATTCCTCTGGGATCCCAAACAAAGTACGTGAAGCTCCTAAGCAACCTCAAGCAAGAATTTGTGATCCATAATTGTTGGTGGTAGACGTGTATGCTCAGATCCCACACTTTGAATTCTCTATCATCCTCTTGTTGACTTTCACTTGTACCCATGGATGAATAACCTCTCCAAGCACCTTTTGAGCACCCACTTGAATCTTGGACTCCTCCAAATTGAACCTTGCACCATTTGTTCCTTGAATTCCTTTGGCAACCAACACCCAATCCTTCACCATTTAAACTCCAAGAAGCACTTTAAGTTGATAATCCATTTCCAAGAGAGAAACTTGATGTGGGGTATAAATGGTGTGAGGGTTTAGGGTAGTCAACTTAAATGGTGAAGGATTGGGTGTTGGTTGCCATTTAAACACCATTTAAACACAATCTTTCATATCCTTGAATTTGGTGTTCACATAGGGGAGGGTTTGGCTTGTTGTAGTATGAGGGAGGTGTTTGCCATGAGCGTTGCTCATACATAATTAGTTCCTCCCTAAATTGATTCTCCCACTCCATGAAGCAATCCCAACTTGAATTCGTCATACTCTACAAAACAATCTCAACCAAGCTCCAAGCAACAAGGGTGACAACTCATAGAGAAAGTAGGAAATAAGAGTAAAAGACATAAGTAAACAAGAAAAGCAAACACCCAAATATTAACAAAAACAACCAATAACCAAAAAGTAAGCTATTTACACTATGGACATATTTACAACAACCAAAAGATAGCACTCAATTACATCCCTGGCAACGGCGCCAAATTTGACGAAGAAGAATTATTGTTAGTCTAGAATTTCTCAAAATAGAATATGTTCGTTGCAAGTATAGTCTAGACCAACAATTGATTCCCCAAATCAAATCTTTAAATTCAAATCAAATAACCGAGATCAAGAGTACTTCAACCTCGGGTCGTTCTCCCTAGGATGCAATTGAAAGTGTTTCTCTTTCGGTTGTGAGGGCAAAAGGGGTTTTTGAATTAAAGAATGAAATATTAAAGAAATTAAGCGATAAAAGAACTAAGTAATGAGCAAAGTTAGAGATTAATGCAAGCAAAGGTAAATAGGATAAAAAACTAGTGAAAATGCTATAAATGCAATAAAAGAGCCTTGACTTGGGAATGAGAATCCAAGGAATCCTATCATCGCCATAACCACAACTATGGTAATTATGATGAGTCAATCTCGCCTAGTCAACCCCAACCATCGAGGAGTAAGTCAAGCAAGCATAATTGACCTTAATCTATAAGTCCTAACCAACTTACCAAACTAGTTGATAAAAGGCTAGCATCAATGGAAACAAGAGTCAACTAACTACCCAAGAATTACCACTAAATGTCGGACATTATGACTCTAGTATCCTAGGAACTCAAACCACAAGCCAAGGTGGAAAAATCTACTTAAATTCTAAAGTTGGCATTTTCACAAACACCTTGTGTGCATAAAAGTAAAACATAGAAAATTGCAAGGAAAAATAACAAACTATAACCAACTATCAACAAAACCAAACATAAACAAGCAATCAAACATAAAGAAAGCATGAAACATAAAATTCATCAATCAAAACTTCAAGAACTCAAAATTACAATTATAAACAAAGTGCTTGAACCAAAGGAAATGAAAATAAAGACAATGTAATTAAAGAGGAATTAAAGAGTACTTACAATTAAAGATGATCAAAATCCAAAATTAAGCTTGCTATAACATGCTACATGAAGATGGAAATTAAACCCTAAGAGAGCAATTCTACTATACTCCTACTCCTACTCCTACTACTATGAAACTATGGAAAATAAATGCTAAGTCCTAATGCCTTCATATGTCTTCAATCCCCCTTCATATAGCACTTCATTTTAGCCTTGAGCCTTCAGATTTTGGGCCAAAAGCCCCCAAAATATGCGCAGCACGTGTTTCATTAACAAAATCACGTGCAGGGACCTGTGCAGACGCACAGATGTGTGCGTCCGCACACGCGGCTGAAAATTGACCTGTGCGTACGCACAGGTGCTCGTGCGTACGCACACATGGAAATTCTTGCTTGTGCGTGCGCACGCACACTTCACTATGTGTGCTTTTCCTTGTTTTCTTCATGTTTTCTCCCTTGTACATGCTTCCTTCCACTTTTACCCATCCATTCTTGCCTTCAAGGCCTGAAATCACTCACAAACCATATCACGGCATCGAATGACATAAAAGTGGAATTAAAAATTACTAATCTAAGCATTAATACGTATATTTTCACATTTAAGATCAAATCAGGGATCAAACACAAAAGTATGCTATTTTGGTGCTTAAGTGTGAGTTCATGTGCTAGAATCCATCCAAATTGAGTCAAAATATACTATCAAATATGGACTCATCAGTCCCACAGCATCTTCACCTACCCCACTTACTTTCACACTTCCCCATATACACTTACCTATAAACCCTAGCCCAATCACATCCATACCACTTCCCCAAAACAATCATATCTCCCACCAATCCCCCCCACTTCAAAATCAAATTTCCCACCAAAATCCCAACCCATGGCCAAAATCTAACCCTACCCCCACTCCTATAAATACCCCTCTTCATCACCCTTCATACACACCTCTCATACACTCATAAAACCCACATGGCCGAGCCCTCTCTCTCCCTCTATCTTCTTCTATTTTCTTCTTCTTCAACTCCATTCTTCTACTTTCTTTATTTATCGAAGACGAGCAAAGTTTTAAGTTAGGTGTTGGAAAAGCATAGCTTTTTTTTTCTTTTCATTACCATTCATGGCACCCAAGGTTGGAGACCCCTCTAGAAAGAGGAAAGGAAAGGCAGTAGCCACCTCCTCTGAATCTTGGAAGATGGAGAGATTCATCATCAAAGCTCATTAAGACCACTTCTATGAAGTAGTAGCAGAGAAGAAAGTGATCTCTGAAGTTCCTTTCAAACTCAAGAAGAATGAGTATCCAGAAATCCAAAGAGAGATCCGGAGAAGAGGTTGGAAAGTCCTAACTAATCCCATTCAAGATGTTGGGATTCTAATGGTGCAAGAGTTCTATGCTAATTCATGGGTTACTAAAAACCATGACACTAGTGTAAACCAAAATTCAAAGAATTGGATCACCATGGTCTGAGGGAGAATCCTAGATTTCAGCCTGGAAAGTGTGAGATTGGTGTTCAACTTGCCTCTAATGCAAGGAGACCCTTATCCTTACACTAAGAGAGTCAACTTTGATCAGAGATTGGATCAAATGCTCTCAGACATCTGTATGGAAGGAGCACAGTGGAAAAGGGATTCCCAAGGCAAGCCCATTCAATTAAGAAGGCTTGACCTCAAGGCCATAGCTAGAGGATGGTTGGAATTCATCCAACGTTCCATCATCCCCACTAGCAACCAATCAGAAGTGACTGTGGACAGAGCCATCATGATCCATTGCATCATGATTGGAAGTGAGATGGAAGTACATAAGGTGATTCCTCAAGAACTGTACAAGATAGTTGAGAAGCCTTCCACCAATGCAAGGTTGGCATTCTCACACTTCATCTGTCATCTATGCAATTCAGCTAGAATTGTCATAGAAGGATATATCTTTATTGGGGAGGACAAGCCCACCACTAAGAAGAGGATGGAGCAAACTAGAGAGCATGCACAAGAGCCTGTGCAACTGCCTCAGCATAGATCCCTGAGATGCCTCAAGGGATGTATTTTCCTCCTCAAAGCTATTGGGATCAATGGTAGACTTCTCTTGGAGAACTGAGCACTAACATGGAGCAATTGAAGGTGGAGCATCAAGAGCATTCCACCACCCTCAATGAAATAAGAGAAGATCAAAGAGCCATAAGGGAAGAACAAAGGGCTTTGAGGGACGAGCAACAAAGGCAAAGGAATGACATTGAAGAGATCAAGCATCACATTAGATCCTCAAGGAGGAGTACTAGCCGCCACCATTAAAGGTGGATTCGTTCTCTTTTACTTCCTTTCCTTTTATTATTTTTCTGTTTTCTATTATGTATTTTCTCTTCTCTTGTTCTTGTTGCATGATCATTTGCATTTATGCCTTAAAGATGTAAAATATTCCATATATCTCTCACCTTGCTTGAAAAAAAATTTTATTTGAAAAGAATTGAGGGATGCATGAATTTCAAGTTTAAAATAAGAATAGTTCAATTATGTTGATGTGGTGGCATCGCTTTTGTTTTCTAAATGTAAGAATAAACAGTGCATATTTGAAGTTGGAATTTTATAATGTTGGCTCTTAAAAAAATGATGATGAAAGTGAAGTATTATTGGTAATCTGAAAAATCTCAAAAATTGATTCTTGAAGCAAGAAAAAGCAACAAAAAGAAAAAAAAAGCATGTTGCAAAAGAAAAAAAATTATTATGCATACGAAAATATATATATATATATATATATATATATAAGAGAAAAATCCATTACTGCCCAAAATACAGGAAAAGGAGGGCAGATTGAAAAAGCCAATACCCCTTTATACCAAAAGGCAAGGGTAAAAGGATCCAAGGCTTTGAGCATCAATAGATAGGAGGGCCTAAAGAAATAAAATCATGGCCTAAGCGGCTCAACCAAGCTGTCCCAAACCATGTGCTTGCGGTGTGAAGGTGTCAAGTGAAAAGCTTGAGACTGAGCGGTTAAAGTCGTGATCCAAAGCAAAAAGAGTGTGCTTAAGAACTCTGGACACGTCTATCTGGGAATTCTAGAAAAGCTGAATCACAATCCGAAAGGGTTCACCCAGGTAAAGTGTCTATGGCATTTATGTATCCGATGGTAATACTGGAAAACAAAGTGCTTAGAGTCACGGCCAAGACTATAAAAAGCTGTGTTCAAGAATTAAAAAAAACTGAACTAGGAGAGTTATTAATATCATCTGGATTCTAAGTTCCTAAAGATGCCAATCATTCTGAGTTTCAATGGATAGTGAGATGCCAAAACTATTCAGAAGCAAAAAGCTACTAAGTCCTGCTCATCTGATTGTAACTGAGCTTCATTGGAAACTTTGAAATTTATTGTATCATAATTTTCCTTTTATCCTATTGTGTTTTTAGTTGCTTGGGGACAAGCAACAGTTTTAGTTTGGTATTATGATGAGCGGATATTTTATACGCTTTTTGGCATCATTTTCCTATAGTTTTTAGTATGTTTTGTTTAGTTTTCATTAAGTTTTTATAGGTTTTAGTGTTAAATTCACATTTTTGGATTCTACTTTGAGTTTGTGTGTTTTTGTGCAATTTCAGGTAATTTCTGGCTGAAATTGAGGAGCTGGAGCAAAAGTCTGATTCAAAGACAGAGAAAGCACTGCAAATGCTGTCTGTATCTGACCTCCTTGCTTTCGAAAGAGCTTTTCTAGAGTTAGAAAAGTCCAAATGGAGCGTTCTCAATGGCTATGAAAAGCTGACTTCCAGAGATTTCCAGCAATGTATCATAGTTCTATACTTTGCTTCAGATTTGAAGGCCCAAAACCAGCATCCAACGCCAGCCTCCTGCCCCCCTTCCAAGTGTTCAGCACCCACAAAGCAGAGACCAGCATCCAAACGTCCAAAGAGGACTCCCTAGCCAGCGTTCAATGCCCTAGAGGCCTCATAACATGTGGATCTCATCAAATCTTATCCCAAACACTCACCAAGTGGGCCCCAGAAGTGGATTTTAGCACTAAAAAGACTGTTTTGCCCTTACTAGTCATTAGTTTAGTATTTAAAGTAGAATATCACTCTTTGTTAAGGATCTTCGCCCATCATTTACCATAATTTCATTTTACACTTTGTATTTTCTTTCAGTATGGGTTTCTAAACCTCCTAGGTTGAGTGGAGTAACACTGCTAAGTCCTATGAATTAATAAAAGTATTACTGTTCTTCTTCAATCTGTGTTTGATCTATTTCTAAGATGTATACTCGTTGTTCAACGTGGTGAATAGGATGACCAGTGACAATCAGCTCTGTTCATCATACCAGGACCACATGCCTGACAACCACCCGTGTCTACTTGGGTTCGTGTGAATACGTGACTGGAAAGCGCGAACCGCCAAGTTGATTATACATCTCTCAGACGGCTAATCCACGACTTCGTTGGGGACTTCTCGAGACACCAGTTCAGCCAATTTCTGGGGAGATTAGGGTCTCTGTGGTAGAGGCTAGAACCCAAAGAAGTAGCATTCTCTGATCCGGAAGATTCGACCTTGTCTGTGGCGTTTTGAGTAGGATCGCCAGGAGAATGAACTGCTAGAGCTTCACCCTCTGTCAGATTGGATGACCACGGCCAATGGCGTTTGATTTGGAGCAGAAGAGATTGACGACCACGGCCCATGGCGTTGATCACATACAGCCTGCCATAGAAGAAGTCATTCACAAGTAAAGAGAACAGTACTGCCAGAGTTAATTCAGAAAGACAAAATAACTCTAATCCTTAACCATATTCCTATTATTGATTCCAATTCACAAATACAAATTACGAATAGCCAAATCTTCTATCTGCCTGACAAAGACCTGCAGGATAACCATAGCTTGCTTCAAACTACAATCCTCGTGGGATCGATCCTCACTCACTCAGGTATTACTTCGACGACCTAGTGCACTTGCTGTTACAGCTGTACGGAGTGTGGGGATTCGTGTACCAGTAGGGCCTCAAAATGAATCACTTCGTATCAGAACTCTAGACGCCTAGTGAGGTGCCGCTTGAACTGTATCTAAAAAACAACAACAGAGTATGGGGTGAGAACCAGAGGTTCTCAACATGGTAAAGGTGCCACGCACATAAGATATAAAGTCTTGGGAATGCCAGAGGCGATCCTAGAATGCCGACACTCAGATTACAAATCTTAAATCACTAAACAAAAACCATAAAAAGGTGGTCTTCTAAGGATATCTAAGCTTAGTTTAAACTTAACCTTAACACTAAGTCTTTCCACCTTTCCTCCGTTCCTCCTTCACCGATGAGTTTACAAAGACAGACAAACAGACAATTGCAAGCACAGGTAGGAGACAAGTAGTGCAAGTAGCAAATATAACAATTAACATAATATAATCAATTAGGCATTCCCAATTAATGCATAGTGATAAGTGAGATTTTCTCGATGGTCTAGAATTCCTCTTATAGAAATAAGAACTTCGTTGTAAGCATAGCTCCAAACCAACAAACAATCCTCCCAATAAAAAATTTGAGTTGTCACAAGTGCAAATCCCAATGAAAATTAACTGGAGTATTTAAACTCCGGGTCGTCTCACAAGGAATTGCAATGAAGTGCTCAATTATTGGCTATGAAAATGCAAGGGGGTTTGATTTTATATTTTTGCAAGAAAGTAAATAACAAGAAAGTAAATGATAAGAACTAATGAAATAAAGCAAAAGAACTCTTGGCTAGACATAGGTAATTGAGATCACCATCCTTGTCTACAAACCATATATTGACAATTATGAGGAACCAAACTCATTAAATTTACTTCTATACTTGAAGTATATCAAATGGCTTAATCAACATCAACACATAAGTCCCAACCTATCTACTAATTAGATTAGTAGTGGGTTAGTATCAATGGATATCAAATTAACCACCAAGGGTTCTCAAATCACCAATTCAATGAGACCCAATGACTCAAGGTCACTCAATTCCCTTAGCCTAGGCCAAGAGTCAAGAAAACTACTCAAAAACTAGTGGAAGATTTTAACAAACACCTAGAGTGCAAGAAAAGTAAACATCACTACATACCAAAATTAACAAGATCCATAACTATCATCAACAAGAAATCAACAATAACAATGGAGGTAACATAAAAGAGACACAGAAACATGAAATTGCATTCAAAGAAATCAAGATTCAACAATGGTTCATAAACATAAAAATGGCAAAATAGGGAAATTAACAATAGGAACTAGAGGAACAAGGGTGTAACAACAAGAAATTAAAAGAGAAAACTAAATCAAAACAAGAATTGAAAGATGAATTTGAGAGAATTAAACCTAAACTACCCTAAATTCTAGAGAGAAGAGAGAGCTTCTCTCTCTAGAATTCTACCCTAAAACATGGTGAAAACTAAACTATGACTACTTGGTTCATTTTCCCCCAATCCTTGGATTCAATAGCATTAGAAATGAGTTGGATTGGGCCCAAAATGAGCTAGAAATTGCCCCCAAGGAGTTGCCCAAAGTGAACCCACGCTGCTCCATCGGCGCACACGTGTACAGTGCGTGTGCGCATCCCTAGACGTTAGGCAACTATGACAAATTTTATATCATTTTGAAGTCCCCGGATGTTATCTTTCCAATGCAACTAGAACCGCCTCATTTGGACCTCTGTAGCTCAAGTTATGGTCGATTGAGTGCGAAGAGGTCAGACTTGACAGCTTTGCGGTTCCTTCATTTCTTCATGAGTTCTCCCACTTTGCATACTTTTCTCCTCACTTTTTCCATCCAATACTTGCCTTATGAACCTAAAATCACTCAACAAACACATCAAGGCATCGAATGGAATTAAAGTGAATTGAATTTAGCTATTTTAAGGCCTAAAAAGCATGTTTTCACATTTAAGCACAAATCAAGGGAGAATTGCAAAACCATGCTATTTCATTGAATAAATGTGAGAAAAGGTGATAAAATCCCCCAAATTAAGCACAAGATAAACCACAAAATTGGGATTTATCAAATCTCTCCATACTTAAACCAAGCATGTCCTCATGCTAAGAATAAAGAAGGACAAGAAAAGGGGTATTAACATTTATTCAATGTAAAGAAACTATATGCACCTATCTATATGAATGCAACTAAATGCAAAATGATTCTACCTACTTGGTTAAAAGTAAATCAATCTCCAAGACATACATGAGCAAGTAGGGCTAAGATCATATGAAGATTCATGAATCCTACCAATTTGAATATCAAAGTAAAGTACAAATAGACTTGCAAGAAGAAAGCTCATGAAATCCAGGAACAAGGAATTGAGCATCGAACCCTCATCGGAAGTGTATCCACTCTAATCGCTCAAGTTTATAGGGTCGATTCACTCAATTCTCTTCTACTCATGCTTTCTAAGATTTGTTTTTCATCTAACAATCAACAATTATTCAATGCATGCATACATTCATCATGAGGAATTATTCATAGGTTGTAATGGGGCTAGGGTAAAGGTAGGGATGTATATGGTCAAGTGAGCTTGAAATTTGAATCTTTGATTAGCTTATGCTCTCACCTAACACATATAACAACCTATACAATTCTAATACACAACCTAGCTACCCATGATATCCACTTTTTCACATACTCATGCATTCTTTTTAATTCACCACACATATGCATTGATTTTTTTTATTGAACTTTACCTTGGGACATTTTTTGTCCCCTTTTTATTTCTTTTTCTCTTTTTTTTCTTTTTCTATATATATATATTTTTTATATATATGTATGTTATTTTTCTTTTTCTTTATCATTTTTTTAGTATATACAAACGTATCAATGCATATGGTTTTACATATAGTGCATGAATATGTACCCAATTCCCAATATTTTCAACAAAATAAAAATTACACTTTTACCTCAACCAATGTCCCAAGTTTCCCATACCCAAATGATACACACCCTCACTAGCCTAAGCTAATCAAAGATCCAAATTAAGAATATTTATTGTTTTTCGCTTATGGGTAGTGATGTGCTACAATTAAGAACAAAAGGGATTAAATTAGCTCAAATTGGCTAACAATGGTTGATGAAAGGTAGGTTATTTGGGTAAGTGAGCTATATAAAATGATGGCTTCAATCATATAAATGCATGAATATATGGAATAATGGACATATAGAATCAAACAAGTCAAAGATTACAATCATAGAAAGAGAACAATGCACACAAGAATGGGAATAAGTGGTTATATGATGTAACCACACCATTTAGCTCAAAACTCACATGCTTGTGTTCTTAGCTCAAAAACCATGTTCCAAAATAAATTCTTCAAGCAAGTTCATCACAAAAAAATTTTTTCTCAAATTGGTAGGGTGCCCTAGAACAATTTTTCTTGGAAAAGAAATCATCACCCTAACCAAGTAGTCCTAACATAAAAAGAAATGGTGAAATATGTACAAATTCTAACTAATCATGCAACCTATCATGCAATGCAACACTAACTAGCAAAGGAAATTAAGAATTGGTGTTGAAAGAAAGAGATTGTTACCCATGGAGGTCGGTCGGACGACCAATCTCCCCACACTTGAAGATTTGCACCGTCCTCGGTGTATACAAAGAAGAGTAAAGTGAACGGGTTGCTACAATTGATGAGTTTCTTCAAAGGATTCTGCGGGTGAACTTGTTTGTTACCCCATTTAGAAGCCTTTTCAATCCTTTCCTTCTTGGTGGCCAACCTAAAAGGAAAGAGAAAGAAGGATAATTAAGCCTACATCAAAGATATCAAAGCAAGTAGAACATAGGCGGGGGCTAATGCCAAATAAGAGTAAGGTTCTCACCACATGTTAGCTACGCATGTAAGTGAGAAAACAATATAAGCTAAGGCATATTAACTAACACTTGATGCAAGAGTAAAGTCAAGGCATGAAGAGCACTCAAAAGCATCAAGTTCTACTGAAAAGAGTGGGTCATGAAAGACATGCAAGTTCATATCAATGCATAAAGAATATAAGAGTCATACAAGATTAAGCATTGATTTAAAAGTTTCATCACCGAACAATATCAAACAAGTTAAGAAGCACCAAGATTAACCAAGAAATTCTCAACAATTGAGTAAGAGCATTCAACACCATTATTAAAATAAGAAACTTAGAAAGGAAAATAAGAACAAACTATAAAAATAAAAATAAAATGTAATGAATGAAAATAGGCAAATGCAATAAAAGAAAATGGAAGAAAAGAATTTTTTTTTATATTTAAAAGAAAAACTTTTCCAAGAGAGGAAGAAGAAAAAAAAAGTAGAAAGAAAGAAGAAGAAAATAAGAAAGAAGGAGAAAGGAGAAGGGAGAAAAATAGGGTGCAAATCCGCGCATATGTGCCATGCGTGCTCAGGCGCGGATGTAGCACGGACAATCCGCGCACGCGCGCCATGCGTGCTCACGCACGGATGCGGCAGGGACAATCGGCACGTACGCGCCATGCGTGCTTACGCGCGGATCGCTGACAAACCCCATTTGTAGGGTTTATCTTGTATTGATTTTTGGGGATTTTATCACCTTTTACTCATATTTATTCAAGAAATAGCATGGTTTTGTATATTCTCCTTTAATTGTGCTTGAATGTGAAAACATACTTTTTAGGACTCAAAATAGCTAAATTTAATTCACCTTGATTCTATTAGATGCCTTGATATGTTTGTTAAGTGATTTAAGGTTTAGGAGGCAAAGATTGGATCAAGGGAATGAAGAAAGAAAGCATGAAAAGTTGGAGAACTCATGAAGAAATGAAAGAACCGGAAAGTTGTCAAGCCGACCTCTTTGCACTTAAACGACCATAACTTGAGCTACAGAGATCCAATTGATGCGGTTCTAGTTGGGTTGGAAAGCTAACATCTGGGGCTTCGAAACGATATAAGATTTGCCATAGTTGCATAGCGCATAGGGGCGCGCACGCGCACGGTACGCGGACGCACCGATGGTGGCACATGACCCACTTAATGCAAACGTGGCCAGCGATTTTAGAAGCCTTGTGGGCCCAATCCAACTCATTTCTAATGCTATTTAAGCCAAGGATTGAAGGGGAATCAACATACTTTTCATACTTTAGAAGTTAGTTACCATTAGTTTAGTTTTAGCTTAGTTTAGTAGTGAGAGTTAGTTTCTAGAGAGAGAAGCTCTCTCTTCTCTCTAGAATTAGGATTAGAATTAGGTTTAGTTTTTAGATCTAGGTTTTAATCTTTGCATTCTTCCACTTCTATCTCTCAATTCTTTGTTGCTACATTCAATCTTCTTCTATTCCTTTGTTGGAATTTCCTTTATGTTGTTCTTATACTTTGTTGTAGATCTAGTATTGTTCCTTCTACATTCTTCCAATTCAATAAGAGGTAATTCATAATAAATGTATCTTCTTTGCTTTTCTATTGTTGATCTCTTGTTTTTGTAGTTGTAGATCCCTTTAATTCTTGCATTTAATAATGTCTACTCCTCTTACACTTTATGTGTTTGTTGAAATGTCTCTTTTAGTTTTAGTGTAGATTTTGTTCCTCTTGGCCTAGGTAGAGTAATTAGTGACACTTGAGTTATCTAATTCCTTTGTTGATTGATAATTGGAGAGATTGCTAATTGGTTTGGAGTGCACTAAAGCTAGTCTTTCCTTGGAAGTTGGCTAGGACTTGTGGCTCAAGTCAATTCATCCACTTGACTTTTCTTTAATTAGTAAGGGTTAACTAAGTGGTAGCAATGAACAATTCTCATCACAATTGAGAAGGATAACTAGGATAGGACTTCTAGTTCTCACACCTTTCCAAGAGCCTTTTATAGTTTTTAGTTTATTTTCATTGCCATTTACTTTTCATGCTTCTTATCCAAAACCCCAAAATAACTCATAACCAATAACAAGACACTTTATTGTAATTCCTAGGGAGAACGACCCGAGGTCCAATACTTTGGTTTATAAATTTTAGGGGTTTGTACTAGTGACAAACAACTTTTTGTATGAAAGGATTAGTGATTGGTTTAGAAACTATACTTGCAACGAGAATTCATTTGTGAAATTCTATACCATCAAAAATCCATTCATCAATCGCCCGGCACAAAGTAGGCATAAAGTGGGCACAACTCTTGGGTTTTAGTACTAGGAGTTGTGAAATCACACCGGCGCACGCACGCACTGCGCGCTTGCGCGCCGATGCCCGCTTTTTTTTTTCAAAAACAGGGCACTCTCCTAATCTACAAGCATTCTAAAACAATCACAAATCAAATTTAACAACAAATCTTTTTAGTTTCTGAAAAATTTTCAAAATCAAACAAAAATTGTACTACAAGCAAAATGCAATTCAAAAATAACTATTCTAATCAAAGCGTGAATCTAATAAGCAATCAATCAAAGAAACATATGCAAAAGTATGAAAAGAAGAAAACTACCTAATAATGGCAACTCAATGCATTCATTGATTATATATACAAGAGAATGGAAAGAATTTACCATGGTAGGGTGTCTCCTACCTAGCACTTTTAGTTTAAGTCCTTAAGTTGGACATTTGGTGGAGTCCTTGCTAGGGTGGTTTATGCTTGAATTCATCCTTGAATCCCCACCATTGTTTGCATCTCCAATGTCCACCGGGATCCCAAATTAGGCGAACAAGGCCTTCAAGTAAGCTCAAGTAAATGACAAGGCCCCAAGAGTGTTGAATGTTGAAATGGATTCCGGGGTCCCAAACCTTGTTCTTGCACCCCTCTTCCCGTTGACTACCATAGTTAAATTTGGGTGACAAGGCTTATGAATTCTCAATTAAACCTCCAAACATTCTCCTAGACCCATGCAATTTGGTTCTACACCAACCATTACTATTCAACTTTAAGCATGCAACCATCATGAACTTAGAGTGGTGTTTCCAACAACTACACAACTCTCTCCTACTCTTAACTCCACAAAGAGCTCTAAGTTGACCATCATTTTCAATCAAACCATATTCAAGTGGGAAAGTAAAGATTAGAGATAAGAATTTTACCCACTTGAATGTTGTGTAGGATGGTGACTTAGGAAGGGGAACCTCCCCACACTTAGCCAATGCGAGGTCTACTCCCTTGTGCTCTTTCTTGACTACCTCCACCTCTTGGCAAGCTTCTTCAACTTCAACCTCTTCCTCTTGACAAAGTTCTTCACCTTCAACTACCTCTTCACCAACTTCTTCTATCTCTTCGCCACTCTTCATGTCACAACATGGAGGTAATGTGGAACTTATCTCAACATTTACCTCAATATCAATAGGAGAAGATTCCTCAAATACCAAGGGGTCATGTGTTGGTGTGGGCTCATCTTCAAGAGGAAGAATTGTTGTTTGCTCACCTTCTTCCAATTCTTCATCATTCATTATATGCTTAGGAGGTTGCGCAGTACCCTCCTCAACATCAAATTCAAGCTCATTGGAAGAAGGTTCAACAACTTCCACAAGATCATCAACAATATCACTTGGTGTGGAAGTGTCTTCAAGCTTGAAATCCACCTCTTGTTCAATGTCGCCTAGCTCTTTAACCACTTCTTCCGTTTCAATTATCTTAACTTCCTCCCTTTGTGCCAATTCTTGCTTCAACTCCTCTTCTTCACCTTGAAGCTCTAAACTCACTCCCTCACTATGCTCCTTGATTACTTCTCCACATTCAACAATGGGAGAGCCTTGATCATATAGGCTTAGGTGGGATGAGACCATATGGCTAACGGCTTCCGCTAGGATAGCCATCTTGGCTCCTAGCTCCTTAAACTCCTTTTCCATCCCCTCTTGTTGCCTTTGCATATGAGAGTCAAGATCTCTTAATTCTAGCATGAGGGCTTCATCAGGGAGTGGTGGTGGAAGAGAGGGTTCATTGTTTGAGAGAAAAGTTTCATGATTGGAAGTTGGTTCACCTTGGTAAGGGCGTGGAGGTGGTGTATATTGAGGGTATGGATGTTCTTCCATGGAGGGTTGTGGTGACAAGGGAAATTAATTTTGTGGTTGAAAGTTATCATACATGGGAGGTGATTCATCTTGGTAATAGTATGGAGGTGGTGGTTCTTGGGAATAGTTGTGTTGGAATTGTTGTGGTTCCATGTATGGTTCATATGGCTCATAAGGTGGTTGGTAGGGTGGATAAGGGTTAAGGTCATATGGAGGTGTTTGGTGAAAAGGGGCTTTTGAGTAAGGTGGTTCAAAATTATGTTGAGGAAGTGGTTCATAGGCATATGGTGGTCGTTGTTGACAATCACAATAACGGTCACCACATCCATTAGATTGATATGCATTAGGATTGGAATTATACCCATAAGAGTCCGGAGGTTGTTGTTGCCAAGAAGGTTGATCAATCCCAGCTCCTCCCATCTTTGATTGTTCCATCCTTGATGCACATCTTCATTGTAGCTTCCATTCCCTACAACATAATTTGAGCCAAACTCATAGCCAAAGGGATGAGAATTCATAATATCAAATAAATACAAAAGCTACAAAAATAAGCAACAAGTCCTAAGCCTAACAAAAACTAACAAATAAGCAAAAGGCAAACATATTTACATATTCACAATAGCCAATAACATACACCATTGCAACTCCCCGGCAACGGCGCCATTTTGATAAGTGAGATTTGCTCGATGGTCTAGAATTCCTCTTATAGAAATAAGAACTTCGTTGTAAGCATAGCTCCAAACCAACAAACAATCCTCCCAATAAAAAATTTGAGTTGTCATAAGTGCAAACCCCAATGAAAATTAACCGAAGTATTTAAACTCCGGGTCGTTTCACAAGGAATTGCAATGAAGTGCACAATTATTGGCTATGAAAATGCAAGGGGGTTTGACATAGGTAATTGAGATCACCATCCTTGTCTACAAACCATATATTGACAATTATGAGGAACCAAGCTCATTAATTTTACTTCTATACTTGAAGTATATCAAATGGCTTAATCAACATCAACCCATAAGTCCCAATCTATCTACTAATTAGATTAGTAGTGGGTTAGTATCAATGGATATCAAATTGACCACCAAGGGTTCTCAAATCACCAATTCAATGAGACCCAATGACTCAAGGTCACTCAATTCCCTTAGCCTATGCCAAGGTCAAGAAAACTACTCAAAAACTAGTGGAAGTATTTTAACAAACACCTAGAGTACAAGAAAAGTAAACATCACCATATACCAAAATTAACAAGATCCATAACTATCATCAACAAGAAATCAACAATAACAATGGAGGTAACATAAAAGAGACATAGAAATATGAAATTGCATTCAAAGAAATTAAGATTCAACAATGGTTCATAAACATAAAAATGGCAAAATAGGGAAATTAACAACAAGAACTAGAGGAACAAAGGTGTAACAACAAGAAATTAAAAGAGAAAACTAAATCAAAACAAGAATTGAAAGATGAATTTGAGAGAATTAAACCTAAACTACCCTAAATTCTAGAGAGAAGAGAGAGCTTCTCTCTCTAGAATTCTACCCTAAAACATGGTGAAAACTAAACTATGACTACTTGGTTCATTCTCCTCTAATCCTTGGGTTTAATAGCATCAGAAATGAGTTGGATTGGGCCCAAAATGAGCTTGAAATCGCCCCAAACGAGTTGCCCAAAGTGGACCCACGCTGCTCCATCGGCGTGCACGCGTATAGTGCACGTGCGTGTCCCTAGACATCAGGCAACTATGACAAATTTTATATCATTTTGAAGTCCCAGATGTTAGATTTCCAAGGCAACTGGAACCGCCTCATTTGGACCTCTGTAGCTAAAGTTATGGTCGATTGAGTGTGAAGAGGTCAGGCTTGACAGCTTTGCGGTTCCTTCATTTCTTCATGAGTTCTCCCACTTTGCATGCTTTTCTCCTCACTTTTTCCATCCAATACTTGCCTTATGAACCTGAAATCACTCAACAAACACATCAAGGCATCGAATGGAATTAAAGTGAATTGAATTTAGCTATTTTAAGGCCTAAAAAGCATGTTTTCACATTTAAGCACAAATCAAGGGAGAATTACAAAATCATACTATTTCATTGAATAAATGTGAGAAAAGGTGATAAAATCCCCCAAATTAAGCACAAGATAAACCACAAAATTGGAGTTTATCACATAGCAAACAAAACAAACAATATGTTTATAATGTATGCCTTTCCTACTGGCCGTGAGCTCACGCGTCGGTTAACTGCCAGAACTTGACACACCCGGTAGCTAACCCGGATACCGTCTCTCGACTGCGCATCTCCAGGAGGCACAAGATTGGGGGATTAGTGCCCCACCACCTTCTCTTAGAGACATACACTAGGGAAAATAAATCGGGGGATTAGTGCCCTACCATCTTCCCCTAGTGAGTTCGTGCCATATCGGTAAGGGGATTAGTAGCCTACCACCTTGCAGACAGAGAGAGAGAGAGAATGTGAGGGAATACGTCGGGGGATTAGTTCCCTGCCACCTTCCTCACATCCCACAAAATAATATCATCATCATGCTCATTTATTTGCAAGTTCAACGTTATAAAATCTTTACATTATTCAAAATCATCACATAATCATATCATTAAAGTCATGGTACCATATACACTTTAAGTATACATGTTTCTATATATAATTCATCAGTTTCTCTGCTTACTTCGCCCCCAAGATACCTCCATTTTCTAGCTTCATCTAATTACTAGGCTAACTACTATGATTTATGGCTGATCTTACGAAAATAGAGGTTTAGAAGTTTGAAGTTAGGTTTAAAACTCAAAAACATAGATTTGCTGAAACAGGGGCCACGCGTATGCGTGGGCGTGAAAAATCCTTACTCACGTATGCAAACTCCCTGCTCACGTAGACGTGAATCCCAACCCGAAAGGGTTAGTCGCATCGCGAGCAGGTGGTCGTGTACGCAAATCTCAGGCCACACGTACGTGTGGGCATACGTTTTACCAAAAATTTTGCTAAGTCTGAAAAAGCTGCAGAATTTCCATTTTGGACCCTAAACTTTTGACGCACATAACTTTTTTGTTTTAAAATATTTTTCATCTATTCTTCAAACGGTGTAAACTTCATGAACCCAATTTTCATATAAAACAAATTTGAAATAGTTTCGGGGTCTTGAAGTCGAGTTATAACACGCCGAAGTTCGGCCAAAAACCAATTTTCACAAAACTTCAAAACCTCCATTTTCCATACAAACCAAACTCAATTCCCACTTTCTTTACACATATTCAACACTACAATATACCAATTTAATTGCCAAAATCTCCATTTCCTTAAAAACTCAATTTACCACACCTACAACAATATCACATCAATCTCTCAAATACATCAACAAAATCGTAAATTACCTTTCTTAGACATATTCATTCATGTCATTAAGTCATTAAACATCAATTCATCAATTTACATCCTAATATTATCATCAGTAGCAGTCACCCAGTCAAATACACAACTCATATCACGAATTATCATAAGGATACTAAGCATTAAACATTCCTTTATGTTCCAACCTATCTTATGGCCGTCTAGCCTAAGTTTTCACAGAACATTATATATTAAATACGAGAAACCTAAACCATACCTTAGTCAATTTCTACGTATTTCCCAAGGCACCCACTTAAGCGAAGAGCAATTCCTCAACACGAAAATCTAACTCTAGCATCAACCAAGTTCCAATCAAGCTTCCACTAGCTCTATATCACATATATATACATTCACCTAATACATGTTTCACACACCCATATACAAAATTCAATACCCCACATATAAAACCAAAGGATTGGATAGAGTTCTTGAATTCTCACCTTACCAAAGCATCACAAAATCAAGAGTGAACGTTTTTCTCTAGCTAATCGGATCCTATACCATCAAGGAAGCAAAATCTCACCACCACTTTAATATATTTCGAAAATAGAAAAGGGTAGAGCAACGGAGGTGATAGATTGGCTTACCAATGAAAATTTTTTGATGGATTCATAGAGCTTGACGCGGTGGACGCGAGGCCGTAAACGGTACTGCGATCGGAGTTCGGAGTAAGAAGTTATGGTAGCTTGATTATGGTATTAGGTTATGTTTTCTTCTCCGCCGACATTGGACATGGCTTCAGCATTCTTAGCTGAAAGGAAGAAGAGAAGTGGCTCTTCTAATACATAATTGGGCTGATGGTTTGGGCTTTGGGCCTATTTTGGGTCCGGTTCAATCGGTTCGGCCCGTTTAGCCCAAACTTGGGCCAAATTCTTTGAAATAGGTATCAAAATTCTTGTTTTAATTAGTTCTATCTTATTTTACTATAACATTTACATTTCTAGTCTCCTTTATTAAAATTAATTTATTAGTTAATTATTTGCTAATTTTATGGGGTTTACATCCTACCCACCTAATTAAGAATTTTGTCCTCAAAAGTCAGATCCAGTTACCTGAAAAGAGGTGTGGGTAGTGGTCTCATTTTTGATTCAATAATTTTCAGTCTTAATCACTTGGTATCAACTGCTCACCGTTCCTAATCTTGTTGAGATAATTTCCAAGAAAGCGCAACTTCCCCTTTCCAACTATCTAGGTCTTCACTTCAAACAAAATTATTTGGTTGGGCTCGTGCAGTTATAATCTTATTTGAATTTCACTAACCTTTTCTCTATTATTTTGATTATCAATTTGGAATCTATGGTGTCAAATCTTTCGGGGTTAGGTCGATACCAGAGTGGCTAACGTACCGCGCTGCCTTATAATTTTCTAATGTATAGTCTCGTCATTTTTCTAGATGGTTAGTTTTTCTCTAATAGGCGAAAAGTAGATAGATTTTTATCATTCAGGTCCCGATTCCCTAACGGTGTTAAATCCTTCATTCCCTGCTAAAGTTTCTATACCGGGGCGTCGTCACGGCATCATGATGTTGCATCCATCCTCGTCCTAAGTCCTTGGGTAGTGTGTCATTTGGTCCAGGTATGATGAATTCCGGCACAAAGGTCGCTCTCTCCTTTCAAGGTTCAAAAACTTGTTATATTCAGGCATCCAGATAATTGGTGCGTCTTAAAGCGTCGTTTTAACCATAGACAATATGGTCAGCAAAATTAAAGCTCCAAATCTCTTCTCGTTGTGGTATAATTGACGTTAGAATTTTTGCCAGTAAAGAATTTTATAAAAAACAGTCGTGTTGTAGATATAGTCTCTAAACCAACAGAAATCCCTTCGTACAAACATTTTGGTTGTCACAAGTAACATACCCCTAAATAAATTGTTAACCGAAGTATTCAAACATCGGGTCATCTTCTCAAGGAACTGCAGGGAAGTATGTTCTTATTATTGGATATAAAGGTTGTAAATCGGGGTTGAGAGTGAGGAATAAATATGACAAATAATTTAAATGGCAGTTAAAATAAATAAATACTATAAAGCAAACTTTTGGCAAGGTATGAGAAATTGGAGGTCCTATCCTAGTTATCCTTATCAATGATGATGAGAATTGAATCTTAATTCCACTTTGTTAACCTTTACTAAGATAAAGGAAGGTCAAGGGATTAATTGGTTTGATCTTCGGATCCTATTTATTTCCTAAGAAAGGATTGGGATTATTGAAGTTCAATTCAATTAACAAAGATAACAATTATCAATCATGTTGAGTTTGATAACTCCTGAGTTACTAATTTCTTAACCAAAACCAAAAGGGGAAAAGTAAATCTACTGGAATAAAAATGTCTTCAGAAATAAAGCAATAATAGCATAAATAAAAGAAAGCAATATTAAACTGAAATACCTCAAATAGCATTAATTCAAAAGAGTAATCTGTAACATGGAAGAATTCATAAATCAAATTGCAAAGTAAATAATCATCTAAAGTAATGGGATGAACAAAAGTGAAAGGGAAGCTTAAAGTAAAGGAACATTAAACCTGGGATCGAGAGTTACTCCTAAAAGAGAGAGAGAACTCTCTCTAAACTAAATCTAAATCATGAAAAATAACTAATTGGCGAGCTCTCCCTGAATGGATTCATTTCCTCACTTCATAACCTCTGGTCTATGCCTTCTGGACTTGGATTTGGGCCAAAAAGGGCTTCAGAAATCGCTGGGAGCGTTTTCTGCAATTTCTGGTGCGTGGCCTCTGTCACGCATCCGTGTGGGTCACGTGGTCGCATCATTTGGAGCTTTTCTTTTCACGAGGTCGCGTCAGTCATGCGGCCGCGTCATATGTGTTTTGCTTAAGGCGTGCGGTCGCGTCTGTCATGCGGCCGCGTCGCTGTTGATTCGCGCTTGGCATGTGTCTGTGTCGCCCATGCGATCGCGTGGATGCCAGTTTCTTTAGAAACTCCGTTTTATGCTTTCCTTCTATTTTTGTATGTTTTCTTTTCCATCCTTTAAGTCATTCCTGCCTTAGAAGATCTGAAACTACTCAACACACTAATCACGGCATCGAATGGAAATAAAGGTAATTAAAATAATTAATTTTAAAGCATAGGAAACATGTTTTTCACATACATCACATAATAAGGAAGGAAAAGTAAAACCATGCAATTAATATGAATAAGTGGGTGAAGGATTGAATAAATCACTCAAATTAAGCACAAAATATATCATAAAATATGGGTTTATCAACCTCCCAACACTTAAACAATAGCATGTCCTCATGCTAAATCCAAGGTAAAAAGTAAGGTTAAAGTGGTGGAATGTCATCCAATGCAATCTAATCTAAATGCAACTACCTAGATGAATGATGCTTCATGCAATTCTAATTTTTATTCACTTGAATATAAAGCTTGCATGTAGTTGAATTAACTCACATTCTCAAGGAGTCATGTATATATATAGCCAAACTTTAGATAGTGATAAAGTGCCTTTACAATTGAGATGGGAGAGAAAAACATTTTAAAAACTTGCAAGACAACTAACAATTTAAACAGAGATAAATGTTAATGAGCTATTGAACCCTCACTGGATTTTGTGTTTACTCTCTAATCACTTAGTGTTTATTGGGTTAATCACTCTATTCTTCTTTTTATTCTTACTTTCTATGACTTTGTTCTTCATCTAACCAATCAACAATCATAGAATATAGTCATACCAAAAATCATGAGGTCTTAAGTAAGGTTGTAATGGGGCCAAGGTAAAGGTAAGGGTATATGTATAAGGCTAAGTGAGCTAATAAGTGAATCCTTAATTAGACTAAGATCTCACCTAACATACATACTTTCTAAATCAAAGCTGCTTTACCTATTTTTCATATTTTCTCACTTTTGATGTTACATGCTCATATCTCAATATTTAATTTTATCCCATGTGTATTGCTTTATTTCATAATTGGGGAATTCTTTTTGTGTCCCCTTTATTCATAACACTTTTTTTTTTAGTGCACATGGTAATTCAATTATAATTGATTTTACATGAGCATGCTTCCCAAAACTTTTTATTTGAGTTATTTTATTCTTTTCAACTTTTCTACCTTTTGTTTTTATTATCCATGTTCCCAATAGGTTTTCTCACATTTAAACTATACATAATTTTCTATCTTAAGCTAACCAAGGATTCAACTTGGGATTTTATTTTGTTTTTCTGCTTAAGGCTAGTAATGTGGCTAATAGAATAAAAGGGGATTTAAAGGCTCAAGGGGGCTAACAAGGGTGATGTAAAAGGTAGGCTATTTTGGGATTAAGTGAGCTAAAATCAAATAATGGCCTCGATCACTCTCTTGGTATGTATCTACATTCTATAATCGGACATATAGATTAAAACAAAGTAAAGAACACCAGAATATAAAAGAAGGGCGGAACACACAAGAATAAAAATTATGGTTTGAATGTAACCATACAATTAAGCTCAAAACTCACAGGCTATGTGTTCTCTAGCTCAAAAATCATTTATCACTTATGTATGTCATGCAGGTTTAGTTAAAAATTTCCATTATTCTCAATGTAAAACTTATATTGAATGGCTTTAAAGTTCTAGTGTTTCTCCTTGATGAAGTGTTGTTAACTAACATGTAATGCTATATATACAAGGTGTGGGTTGTTTTGATTCTGTTAAAGTCTCTAGTTTACTTTCTTTTTCTTTTCAATCTATTCCGAGTTATCTTATGCTAAAAAGGGTAAACTATACTAATCAATCCACAATTTCTATAACTAATAAGTTAGAATTGCAACTAAACTAAGTGGCTAAAATATGAACTAAAAATACAAAATGCAGAAATGGAGTAAAAATACATAAACAACAATGTATAAGTACTCAGAAAATAAAATAAAAATAAAGAGAAAAATACAAAAAATATCCAAAATAAAAGAAAAAGAGTCTGTAGTGGTTCACCAAAATAATATGCCAGAGATGGCGACCTCCCCACACTTAAAATATAGCATCGTCTCGGATGCTCAGTCAAGCAGGGTGTAAAGGGGTGTCATCACCAGAATGGATGGTAGCTGGAGTCTCTATGGTGGTGGGCTGAGGGTCTGACTGTTGTGGAGGAGGTGCTGACTGAAGAGGGATCTCAGGGTCTACAGCCTGAATCTGAGGCGGAACCTCCTGATCCTCTGAGGTTTACTGCATCTAGGGAGGTCTTGAAGTAATTGTAGTAGAATTCTCTAACCCAAGATGCATTGACCTCAGTCAGGGGTTTCTCGAGGAAGAACCAGCCTCTTTGTTTGATCTGGTCAGAGGTGTACTGCTGGAGTTCTCTTGGGATCTTCAGAGTCCTCTCCAGGTATAGGTTCCTGGAGTTTGCAAACACCGGATACTTCAGCTCACAGTATCGGTTTGCAAACTTCACTGGGTCATTAGCAGGGAGCAGCTGGTCGGCCTTCTCCTGCCGGGTGAAGTTTTTCTCCCGCCAGGAGGCATCATGCATGAGATCTATGATAGACATAGATGATTCTCCTCTTTTACGTTTGCCAGTGGTAGCCTTTCCTTTTCCCTTTCTCTGGGAATCTGACATCCTGAAAAATAGAAAACCAGGATATAATAAAAATAGGAAAACAAATAGGCAAATAGTCAAAAGAAATATAAAGTGGCAAAGGAGAATTAGAATGAGGTAAATGAGTTAAGTAAATGTGCATTAAGGATTGTATAGGAGTTAAAAGTTCGAAAGGAAAAATTCACAATCCAAAATGTAATAGAAGGCATGTTAAGTGTGAAAAATTATCAGTATGCCATGGTTAGAGGGGTAAAAGAAAGTGAAAAACCAGAAAAAAAAAAGATTTTAAAGGGTTAGTTTGGTTAGAAATAAAAAAAAAAGATTTCAGGAAATTAGAATTAGTGAGTTAATGAAAAATGGGTTGAGGTAAGTGGCATAAGGATAAGTTTCTGAATAACAAGCATTCATAATTAGAAGCGATAGGTAACTCATAACCAAACAAGGAAAACAGGTTGATGATGATTCAAATAGATATAGAAGTAGCAAAAATTAGAATCAAATATCAAAAATGCAATATATGAACCAGGAAATCAAAGAGAATAAGAATGCGTGCCTGGCATTCATGAATGGGTTTGGGTAAAGCAGAGGAAAGCAAATTTCAAAATGCCAAAACCAAAACATGAATGAAAATATTTTACAGAAATTTGGGCAGCATTCCGGCTAAAATTGGATTGTCCCGAAAAATAAACAGCAATCAAATAGTTCATATGAATTAAAATTAAAGCTTGCAATTACATAAAAGTAATATAAACATGAAAATTCAGTGTAAAGAGCAGCATGAAACAAGAAATCACAGCATATGAACAGTACAAATATCACAACAACAGCAGAATTGCAAATTTGATAAAACAGAAACATGAACAGTGCAAATAAACAGGCCTAAATCCACTAACCACATCCTAGGCTACCTAACAACCTAAAATCCACTACAACATGCATATCTAACAAGCCTAAACATGAACAAAAATAGAAAAGAATGAAATAACGACTAAGGATAGAAGGGTGGCGTTCGTCGGAACCTGGAAGGCCGAATAAGGAGAGTGGGCGGAAAGGTGGCTAGGGGTGGTGGTGACGGCGTCTGGCGCGGCGGCTGGCAGTGGTGGTGACGGCTGTTCGGGGCAGGGGGAAGAAGGGTTGGCTAATGGGGTAGGGGGTAAGAGGGAAGGAAGGGGGTAGGTGTGTGGGTGGCGGATGGGGGTGGCGCGGCTGGGACGGGCGGCGGCGGTGGGTGGTGGTTGCGAAGGGGGGCAGTGGCGAAGAGGGGGGGAAGAAGGAGAAAGAAGAAGAAAGAAGGGGGAGGAGGAAGGGGGTCGGTGGCGGCGGCGTTTGGGAGGTCGGCGGCGTCTGGGGGTGGCGGTGATGGTGGCTGGATGGTGGTGGTTGGATTGGAGGGGAAGAGAGGGAGGAGAGGGTTTCAGGGGGGCGTGACTGATAGGGTTCGCGTGGTTGTGGGTTATAAATTTGAATCCACGCGGCCGCGTGGGGCACGCGGTCGCGTGGCTTGAGCAAAATGGGGTTGAGGCGATCGCGTGGGTGACGCGATCGCATGGAGGGCAAAAAAGATTGAATGACGCGATCACCTGGGGCAGGCAATCACGTCGCTGGAATTTGTGCTAAACGCATAAATCCAGCGTCGTTTCAGCACAACTCTCTGTCTCCTTTAGGGTGTTCGTGCAATCCATGCGACGCGGTCGCGTGGGATTGGTTGTGTGCAAGTGACGCGATCGCATGGGGCATGCGATCGCGTGGGTCATTTGTTCGAAACGCACAATGGCCGCATGATTCCAGCCTAACTTTCTGGACGTTGGATCTTTACGCCGATCTCCAGGTCACGCGGCCGGATGGATGACGCGGTCGCGTGGGTAGTGTTTTTCGCAATAAGACGCGATCGCATAAGGGATGCGGTCACGTCGCGCACCTCTTTTTTTTCATGCACAATGTAGAATGCAATGCTTAATGTGAATGCTATGCATGATTCCAGGTTTAATAGAATAAAATAAAACTCAAAAACAAACAAAACTGAATAAAATTAAAAGTGAAAAAGGAACGATCATACCATGGTGGATTGTCTCCCACCTAGCACTTTTAGTTAAAGTCCTTAAGTTGGACATTGGAAGAGCTTCCTATTATGGCGGCTTATGTTTAAATTTATCCAAAAATCTCCACTAATGCTTGGAATGCCAATAGCCTCCAAGGTCCCAAACTAGGCATGTAAAGCTCCTGAGCAGCTTCAAACAGATTTTTAGGCTCCTGGAATAACTAATGTCGGAATAGATTCCAAGATCCCAAACTTTGCTTGTAAATCCACCTCCGTCTTGATCTATACTTTTCCATCCGGGCGGTTTAGAAAGTAGATTCTCACCATGGTGACCAAACGTTTTCCGAGATCCATTCAATTGAACATGATACCAATCCGTGCACTTCAAGTTGAAGCGTGGAACTTATTGAACCTTGTGCACCAGCTCTAAGCACGAGCCATTTCCCTCTTACTCTTAAAGCCACAGAGAGCTCTAAGCTGGCCATCTGTTTCAAGCAAATCATATTCAAGTGGAAAAATACAGTTAAGAGTTAAGGATTGTACCCACTTGAAGCTTGTATTGGGTGGTAATGGCCTTGGGGTAGGTGGTTCTAGTGGTTCTGTGAGTTCTACTCCCTTGTGTTCTTCTGTGAATTCCTCCGCTTCTTTGCAAGATTCTTCAAATGCATCTGTGTCCTGGTTAAAGTCTTCTGTGTCTTCCTCATCACTCAAGTCATAGATTGGAGGTTGAGAGAAATCTACCTCTACATCATCTTCGTATTCATTTGGGGAAGATTATTCGATCTTAGAGAATTCACTTGCGGATGCAAGTTCATCACTAAGAGAACTTGACTTGTGACTATCATCATCAAGGGAACTTGTGTCCTGGGTTATTCCGTCTAGTTCTTCATAAACGACTTGCCTTGGGGATTGTGCACTGTCCTCCTTAGCATCAACTGTAACGTCCTTGACGGAGTTCTCCTCAGCTCTGAATTCCCATGGAGGTTCAGCGTCTCCTAGATCTTCAACCAACTCTTCTTCTTGCGTAATGACAGCTTCTTCTACTTGTTCTAGTACAAATTCATTCTCTGTCTTGTCCACTGGAGTTCCTAGTATTTCCTTCATGCTACGCTCTTCATTAGATTGTCCACATGGGGCTGTGGTTGGTCCTTGAATGTTCGAACGTCTAGAAGCTAATTGAATTACTGCTTGCTCCAGTTGTCGAATGGTTGTTTGAAGTTTATTTACTGTTTCCTTGAGGTGAACCTCTGATTCTCGGGGTGATGGATTTGGACATGAAACATAGGAAAATGGTTGTGCTTGGGAGTGAGTGGATTGGAACTGGGGTAGGAAAGGATCATATGGTGGCGAATGGTGAAGAGAAGCTTGTGAGTGTGGTGGTTAGAGGTTATGTTGAGAGGATGGTCTATAGGCACGGGGTGGGGCTTGTTGGTAGTTACAAGGTTGTCCACCATATCTATCAGCTGGGTATGCATTGTAGAATGGTCGTTGTCCATGATATCTTGGAGGGTGTTGTTTCCTAAAGGGTTGATCAGATCCTCTTGGCTCCATCCATCCTTGATTGGTCTGACCTTGATGCATATTCCTGCTGTGGCTTCTATTTCCTCCAACAAAGTTAGAACCAAACTCAAAGCGAGAAGGGTGAGAGTTCATAATAGCAAATAAAATTAAAAAAGAAAAACAGAAATAAATAGACAAGTAAAAGAAAAATATTTACAATAACCAATAATAAGGCAAACGTTAGCAGTTCCCTGGCAACGACGCCATTTTGACGTTAGGATTTTTGCCAGTAAAGAATTTTATAAAAAATAGTCGCGTTGTAGATATAGTCTCTAAACCAACAGAAATCCCTTCGTACAAACGTTTTGGTTGTCACAAGTAACAAACCCCTAAATAAATTGTTAACCGAAGTATTCAAACCTCGGGTCGTCTTCTCAAGGAACTGCAAGGAAGTATGTTCTTATTATTGGATATAAAGGTTGTAAATCGGGGTTGAGAGTGAGGAATAAATATGACAAATAATTTAAATGGCAGTTAAAATAAATAAATACTATAAAGCAAACTTTTGGCAAGGTATGAGAAATTGGAGGTCCTATCCTAGTTATCCTTATCAATGATGATGAGAATTGAATCTTAATTCCACTTTGTTAACCTTTACTAAGATAAAGGAAGGTCAAGGGATTAATTGGTTTGATCTTCGGATCCTATTTATTTCCTAAGAAAAGATTGGGATTATTGAAGTTCAATTTAATTAACAAAGATAACAATTATCAATCATGTTGAGTTTGATAACTCCTGAGTTACTAATTTCTTAACCAAAACCAAAAGGGGAAAAGTAAATCTACTGGAATAAAAATGTCTTCAGAAATAAAGCAAAAATAGCATAAATAAAAGAAAGCAATATTAAACTGAAATACCTCAAATAGCATTAATTCAAAAGAGTAATCTGTAACATGGAAGAATTCATAAATCAAATTGCAAAGTAAATAATCATCTAAAGTAATGGGATGAACAAAAGTAAAAGGGAAGCTTAAAGTAAAGGAACATTAAACCTGGGATCGAGAGTTACTCCTAAAGAGAGAAATCCTAAATCCTAATCCTAAAAGAGAGAGAGAATCTCTCTCTAAACTAAATCTAAATCATGAAAAATAACTAATTGGCGAGCTCTCCCTGAATGGATGCATTCCCTCACTTCATAACCTCTGGTCTATGCCTTCTGGACTTGGATTTGGGCCAAAAAGGGCTTCAGAAATTGCTGGGAGCATTTTCTGCAATTTCTGGTGCGTGGCCTCTGTCACGCGTCTGCGTGGGTCACGCAGTCGCGTCATTCGGAGCTTTTCTTGTCACGCGGTCGCGTCAGTCATGCGGCCGCGTCGCTATTGATTCACGCTTGGCATGCGTCCGCGTCGCCCATGCGATCGCATGGATGCCAGTTTCTTTAGAAACTCCGTTTTGTGTTTTTCTTCTATTTTTATATGTTTCCTTTTCCATCCTTTAAGTCATTCCTGCCTTAGAAGATCTGAAACTACTCAACACACTAATCACGGCATCGAATGGAAATAAAGGTAATTAAAATAATTAATTTTAAAGCATAGGAAACATGTTTTTCACATACATCACAGAATAAGGAAGGGAAAGTAAAACCATGCAATTAATATGAATAAGTGGGTGAAGGATTGAATAAATCACTCAAATTAAGCACAAAATATATCATAAAATATGGGTTTATCAAAAATACACATTCTATCTTCCGTATTTAAAATTTTTGCTCTTAATGGATTATCTTCCTGATGGCTATTTTTTGGAACTATACAAGCTATTCACCAAGCTCGAGGCAACTTCTAAAAGACATCAAATTGAGAAACATTCACACCGCACACACGATGCTCACATGGAATGAAAAGGACATATGATATGGTGACTGTACTAAATTTCAAATTGAGTGACAACATGCACAAGGAGAAAAATCAAGGTGCATAGTAGGAAAGGAATTCGATCTTGAAACCGTAAGAGAGAGAGAGAGTGAGAATCAAGAAATATCGAGTCAAGTAGGTCTCAACTAAATTCTAAAGAATACAAATTACGAAAGTGAGTAACTCCACTCACATCGAATTTCTCAAGTTCAGAATTGACATAAGTATATCCAGACAAGTTTCATGCAAGTAAGGAGTAAAATTCGGAAAGATGGACAATTCACAAAGAGGTTCTTTGTCAGGTCCTCAACCAGCACAACAAAGTCATGGTTAGAATAAGGTGTCCATCTTGCAATCTAAAAGCAATCAGAAGAACAAAAAAATATCGTATAAAAGAATAAGGTGTCCCACTGGTCAAATATTTGTGAAAATAAGAAGGAATGAGATACCAAAGATCTTTGATCCTCATGTGGGATCTGATCTTTTTTATTCAGATGATGATAGTGACTCTGACCTGACTACCATCAGTATTAATCTGAAAATTTACATAGTCCAATGTCATCAGATTGTGAGAATGAATATGATAGTGGTCACAATGTGTGGTCTCAGAAAAATCTAGAAGCACCTTTTTGCCAAGTTCATCTAAAGCTTGGGATGAAGTTTGTTATCATGGATGAGCTTAAGAGGGCAATGAGGAAGTACAATATTCAAATAGGAAGAAGCATCAAATTCAGCAGGGTAGAGCCTACCAAGTGTAAGGAAATTTGGTGCGATGAAAATTGTCCTTGGAACATATGTTGTTCCAGGTCACATGAGCTAAGGAGCTATCAAGTGAAAACTTTTGTAGATCAGCCCATATGTGCCCAATCTTGGGCCAAATTCTTTGAAATTGGTGTCAAAATTTTCGTTTTAATTAGTTCTATCTTATTTTACTATAACATTTGCATTTTTATTCTCCTTTATTAAAATTAATTTATTGGTTAACTATTTGCTAATTTTATGGGGTTTACATCCTACCCACCTAATTAAGAATTTTGTCCTCAAAATTCATATCCAGTTACCTGAAAAGAGGTGTGGGTAGTGGTTTCATTTTGGATTCAATACTTCTCAGTCTTAATCACTTGGTATCAACTGCTCACCGTTCCTAATCTTGTTGAGATAATTTCCAAGAAAGCGCAACTTCCCCTTTTCAACTATCTAGGTCTTCACTTCCAACAAAATTATTTGGTTGGGCTTGTGCAGTTATAATCTTATTTGAATTTCACTAACCTTTTCTCTATTATTTTGGTTATCAATTTGGAACCTAGGGTGTCAAATCTTTCGGGGTTAGGTCGATACCAGAGTGGTTAACGTACCGCGCTGCCTTATAATTTTCTAATGTATAGTCTCGTCATTTTTCTAGATGGTTAGTTTCTCTTTGATAGGCAAAAAGTAGATAGATTTTCATCATTCGGGTCCCGATTCCCTAACGGTGTTAAATCCTTCATTCCCTGCTAAAGTTTCTATACCAGGGCGTTGTCATGGCATCATGATGTTGCATCCATCCTCGTCCTAAGTCCTTGGGTAGTGTGTCATTTGGTCCAGGTAAGATGAATTCCGACACAAAGGTCGCTCTCTCCTTTCAAGGTTCGAAAACTTGTTTTATTCAGGCATCCAGATAATTGGTGCGTCTTAAAGCGTCGTTTTAACCACAGACAATATGGTCAGAAAAATTAAAGCTCCAAATCTCTTCTCATTGTGGTATACTACACATTCTATCTTCCATATTTAAAAGTTTTTCTCTTAATGGATTATCTTCCTAATGGCTATTTTTTGGAACTATACAAGCTATTCACCAAGCTCGAGGCAACTTCTAAAAGACATCAAACTGAGAGACATTCACATCGCGCACACGATGCTCACATGGAATGAAAAGGACATCTGATATGGTGACTGGTGCGCAGAAATTGTGATTACACTTTGATTATGTAAAATTCATCGCTCTTTCTTTCCCTGGTAATGGCGCCAAAAACATGATGCCAATACCATGGTTCACAACTTCGCACAACTAACCAGCAAGTGCACTGGGTCGTCCAAGTAATACCTTACGTGAGTAAGGGTCGAATCCCACGGAGATTGTTGGTATGAAGCAAGCTATGGTCACCTTGTAAATCTCAGTCAGGCGGATATAAAATAGTAATGGGGTTTTCGAAATTTAATAATAAAAGAAGGATAGAAATACTTATGTAAATCATTGGTGAGAATTTCAGATAAGCGTATGGAGATGCATTCGTTCCTCTGAACCTCTGCTTTCCTGCTGTCTTCATCCAATCAGTCTTACTCATTTCCATGGCTGGCTTTATGCAAGGGCATCACCGTTGTCAGTGGCTACATCCCCTCCTCTTGTGAAAATGGTCCAAGATGCCCTGTTACGGCACGGCTAATCATCTGAGGTTTCCGATCATGCTGGAATAGGATTCACCCTCCTTTTGCGTCTGTCACTACGCCCAGCACTCGCAAGTTTGAAGCTCGTCACAGTCATTCAATCATTGAATCCTACTCGGAATACCACAGACAAGGTTTAGACTTTCCGGATTCTCTTGAATGCCGCCATCATTCTATCTTACACCACGAAGATTCCGATTAAGAGATCTAAGAGATACTCATTCAATCTAATATAGAACGGAAGTGGTTGTCAGGCACACGTTCATAGGGAATGATGATGATTGTCACGTTCATCACATTCAGGTTGAAGTGCGAATGAATATCTTAGAAGCGGAACAAGTGAATTGAATAGAAAACAGTAGTACTTTACATTAATCTCTGAGGAACAGCAGAGCTCCACACCTTAATCTATGGAGTGTAGAAACTCTACCGTTAAAAATACATAAGTGAAAGGTCCAGGCATGGCCGAATGGCCAGCCCCTCTGATCTAAGAACCAGGCGTCCAAAGATGTCTAATACAATAGTAAAAAGTCCTATTTATAATAAACTAGCCACTAGGGTTTACAGAAGTAAGTAATTGATGCATAAATCCACTTCTGGGGCCCACTTGGTGTGTGCTTGGGCTGAGCTTGAATGTTACACGTGAAGAGGCTCTTTATGGAGTTGAACGCCAGCTTTTGTGCCATTTTGGGCGTTGAACTCCACTTTGCAACTTGTTTCTGGCGCTGGACGCCAGAATTGGGCAGAGAGCTGGCGTTGAACGCCAGTTTGCGTTGTCTAAAATTGGGCAAAGTATGGACTATTATACATTGCTGGAAATCCCTGGATGTCTACTTTCCAACGCAATTGGAAGCGCGCCATTTCGAGTTTTGTAACTCCAGAAAATCCACTTTGAGTGCAGGGAGGTCAGAATCCAACAGCATCAGCAGTCCTTCTTCAACCTCTGAATCTGATTTTTGCTCAAGTCCCTCAATTTCAGTCAGAAAATACCTGAAATCACAGAAAAACACACAAACTCACAATAAAGTCCAGAAATGTGAATTTAACATAAAAACTAATGAAAACATCCCTAAAAGTAACTAGATCCTACTAAAAACATACTAAAAACAATGTCAAAAAGCGTATAAATTATCCGCTCATCAGTGACCGTACTAAATTTAAAATTGAGTGACAACATGCACAAGGAGAAAAATCAAGGTGCATAGTAGGAAAGAAATTCGATCTTGAAACCGTGAGAAAGAGAGAGAGAATCAAGGAATATCGAGTCAAGTAGGTCTCAACTAAATTCTGAAGAATAAAAATTGCGAAAGTTAATAATAAAAGAATCCAACAGCGTATAAATTATCCGCTCATCACAACACCAAACTTAAATTGTTGATTGTCCCCAAGCAACTGAAAATCAAATAGGATAAAAAGAAGAGAATATACTATAAATTCCAAACTATCAATGAAACATAGCTCCAATCAGATGAGCGGGACTTATAGCTTTTTGCCTCTTGAATAGTTTTGGCATCTCACTTTATCCATTGAGGTTCAGAATGATTGGCATCTATAGGAACTCAGAGTTCAGATAGTGTTATTGATTCTCCTAGTTCAGTATGATTATTCTTGAACACAACTATTTTATGAGTCTTGGCCGTGGCCCTAAGCACTTTGTTTTCCAGTATTACCACCGGATACATAAATGCCACAGACACATAATTGGGTGAACCTTTTCAGATTGTGACTTAGCTTTGCTAAAGTCCCCAATTAGAGGTATCCAGGGTTCTTAAGCACACTCTTTTTTTGCTTTGGACCTTGACTTTAACCGCTCAGTCTCAAGTTTTCACTTGACACCTACACGCCACAAGCACATGGTTAGGGACAGCTTGGTTTAGCCGCTTAGACCAGGATTTTATTCCTTTAGGCCCTCCTATCCACTGATGCTCAAAGCCTTGGGATCCTTTTTATTTGCCCTTACCTTTTGGTTTTAAGGGTTATTGGCTTTTTGCTCTTGCCTCTTGGTTTTAAGAGCTTTTGGCTTTTTCTGCTTGCTTTTTCTTTTTCTTTCTATTTTTTTTCGCCTATTTTTTTTTCTGCAAGCTTTGTTCTTTGCTGCTTTTTTTTGCTTCAAGAATCATTTTTATGATTTTTCAGATTATCAAATAACATGTCTCCTTGTCATCATTCTTTCAAGAGCCAACATATTTAACATTCTTAAACAACAACTTCAAAAGACATATGCACTGTTCAAGCATACATTCAGAAAACAAGAAGCATTGTCACCACATCAATATAATTAAACTAAGTTCAAGGATAAATTCGAAACTCATGTACTTCTTGTTGTTTTAAATTAAAACATTTTTTATTTAAGAGAGGTGATGGATTCATAGGACATTCATAACTTTAAGACAAAGTTACTAACTACTAATGATCATGTAATAAGACACAAACATAGATAAGCACATAACATAGAAAACGAAAAACAGAAGAAATAAGAACAAGGAATGAATCCACCTTAGTGATGGTGGCGTTTCCTTCTTGAGGAACCAATGATGTCCTTGAGCTCTTCTATGTCTCTTCCTTGCCTTTGTTGCTCCTCCCTCATTGCTTTTTAATCTTCTCTTATTTCATGAAGGATGATGGAGTGCTCTTGATGTTCCACCCTTAGTTGTCCCATGTTGGAACTTAATTCTCCTAGGGAGTTGTTGATTTGCTCCCAAAAATTCTGTGGAGGAAACTGTATCCCCTGAGGTATCTCAGGGATTTCTTGATGATGAGCTTCTTTATGTGCCTGTTGAGATCCATGAATGTGCTCTCTTATTTGCTCCGTCCTTTTCTTAGTGATGGGCTTGTGAGATGGATCTTTCCATCTCCCATGGCTCAGAGGTGGAAGCAATTGTCTTCCCTTTCCTCTTTCTTGAGGTTTCTCTGGCCTTAGATGCCATTAATGGTTATGGAAAGACAAAAAAGCTATGCTTTTACCACACCAAACTTAGAATGTTGCTCGTCCTCGAGCAAAAGAAGAAAGAATAGAAGAAGAAGAAGAAGATATGGAGGAGATGGAGGGATGTGTGTATTCGGTCATATGGGTGGGATTGGGTGGGAGAGAGATGTTGAACTTTGAAGGTAGGTGGGTGTATGGATGTGAGTGGTAAATGAAAAACAGAAGGGATGATCATGAATGGAAAGAGAGATGATGAGGTAGGTGGGGATCCTGTGGGGTCTACAGATCCTGAGATGATCCTGTGGGGTCCACAGATCCTGAGGTGTTCAAGGATTTATAACCTTGCACCAAATTAAGCATGTAAAATGCCCTTGCACACAACTCTGGGCGTTCAGCGCCAGGTTGGTGCCCATTTTGGGCGTTCAACGCCCATTTGTTGCCCATTTCTGGCGTTGAACGCCAGAACCATGCTTGTTCTGGGCGTTCAGCGCCAGCTCCTCTCCAGGGTGCAATTCTGGCGTTCAGCACCCAGATGATGCCCATTTTGGGCGTTCAACGCCAGAACCATGCTTTGTTCTGGCGTTGAACGCCAGGCAGGTGCTTCCTCCAGGGTGTGATTTTTCTTCTGCTATTTTTTATTCTGTTTCTAAATTTTTTTTTTGTTTATTTTGTGACTCCACATGATCATAAACCTAAGAAAACATGAAAAACAAAAATAGAATTAGATAAATAAACATTGGGTTGCCTCCCAACAAGCGCTTCTTTAATGTCAATAGCTTGACAGTGGGCTCTCATGGAGCCTCACAGATGTGCAGAGCTTTGTTGAGACCTCCCAACACCAAACTTAGAGTTTGGATATGGGGGTTTGACACCAAACTTAGAGTTTGGTTGTGGCCTCCCAACACCAAACTTAGAGTTTGACTGTGGGGGCTTTGGTTGACTCTGCTTTGAGAGAAGCTTTTTCTGCTTCCTCTCCATGGATGCAGAGAGAGATCCTTGAGTTGTAAACACAAGGTTGTCCTTATTTAATTGAAGGATCAATTCTCCTATGTCCACATCAATCACAGCTCTTGTTGTGGCTAGGAAAGGTCTTCCTAGGATGATGGATTCATCCTCTTCTTTTCCAGTATCCAGGACTATGAAATCAGCAGGGATGTAAAGGCCTTCAACCTTTACTAACACGTCCTCTACTTGTCCGTAAGCCTATTTTCTTAAATTTTCTGCCATCTCTAATGAGATTTTAGCAGCTTGTACCCCATAGATTCCCAGTTTCTCTATTACAGAGAGGGGCATGAGGTTTATCCCTGAACCAAGGTCACACAGAGCCTTAAAGATCATGGTGCCTATGGTACAAGGTATTATGAACTTTCCAGGATCCTGTCTCTTCTGAGGCAATGTCAGTTGATCCAGATCACTTAGTTCATTGGTGAACAAGGGAGGTTCATCTTCCCAAGTATCAATGCCAAATAATTTGGCATTTAGCTTCATGATTGCACCAAGGAACTTGGCAGCTTGCTCTTCAGTAACATCCTCATTCTCTTCAGAAGAGGAATACTCATCAGAGCTCATGAATGGCATAAGGAGGTTCAATGGAATCTCTATGGTCTCTAGATAAGCTTCAGAGTCCCTTGGTTCCTCAGAGGGAAGCTCCTTATTGATCACTGGACGTCCCAGGAGGTCTTCCTCCTTGGGATTCACGTCCTCTCCTTTCCTTACAGGTTCGGCCATGGTGCTTATGTCAATGGCCTTGCACTCTCCTTTTGGATTCTCTTCTGTATTGCTTGGGAGAGTACTAGGAGGGATTTCGGTGATCCTTTTACTCAGCTGGCCCACTTGTGCTTCCAAATTTCTAATGGAAGACCTTGTTTCATTCATGAAACTTACAGTGGCCTTGGATAGATCAGAGACTAAGTTTGCTAAATTAGAGGTATTTTGTTCAGAGTTCTCTGTCTGTTGCTGAGTGGATGATGGAAAAGGTTTATTATTGTTAAACCTGTTTCTTCCACCATTATTAAAGCCTTGTTGAGGCCTTTGATCTTTCCATGAGAGATTTGGTTAATTTCTCCATGATGGATTGTAGGTGTTTCCATATGGTTCACCCATGTATTTTAATTCTGCTATTGCAGGGTTCTCAGGATCATAAGCTTCTTCCTCAGAAGATGCCTCTTGAGTACTGTTGGATGCAGCTTGCATTCCATTCAGACTCTGAGAAATCATATTGACTTGCTGAGTCAATATTTTATTCTGAGCTAATATGGCATTCAGAGTATCAATTTCAAGAACTCCCTTCTTCATAGGCGTCCCATTACTCACAGGATTCCTCTCAGAAGTGTACATAAACTGGTTATTAGCAACCATGTCAATGAGTTCTTGAGCTTCTGCAGGCATTTTATTTAGGTGAATGGATCCACCTGCAGAAGTATTCAATGACATCTTTGATAGCTCAGATAAACCATCATAGAATATATCCAGGATGGTCCATTCTGAAAGCATGTCAGAAGGACACTTTTTGGTCAGCTGCTTGTATCTTTCCCAAGCTTCATAGAGGGATTCACCTTCTTTTTGTCTGAAGGTTTAAACATCAGCTCTAAGCTTGCTCAGCTTTTGAGGAGGAAAGAACTTGGCTAAGAAAGCCGTGACCAGCTTATCCCAAGAGTTCAGGCTATCTCTGGGTTGAGAATCCAACCACACTCTAGCTTTGTCTCTTACAGCAAAAGGGAAAAGCATGAGCCTGTAGACTTCAGGATCTACTCCATTAGTCTTAACAGTATCACAGATCTGGAAGAATTCAGTTAAGAACTGAAAAGGATCTTCAGATGGAAGTCCATGAAACTTGCAGTTCTGCTGCATCAGAGAAACTAGTTGAGGTTTCAGCTCAAAGTTGTTTGCTCCAATGGCAGGAATGGAGATGCTTCTTCCATGTAAATTGGAATTAGGTGCAGTAAAGTCACCAAGCATCCTCCTTGCATTATTGTTGTTGGGTTCGGCTGCCATCTCCTTTACTTGTTCGAAATTTTCAATAAGGTTGTCTCTGGATTGTTGTAATTTAGCTTCTCTTAGTTTCCTCTTCAGAGTCCTTTCAGGTTCTGGATTAGCTTCAACAAGAATGCCTTTTTCTTTGTTCCTGCTCATAAGAAAGAGAAGAGAAAAAGAAAAGAAGAGGAATCCTCTATGTCACAGTAAAGAGGTTCCTTATTGTTAGTAGAAAAAGAAGAAGAAGAAAAATTCGAACACAGATAGAAGAGGGGGTTCGAATTTGGTGAGTGATGTGAGGAAGAGATGTTAGTAGATGAATAAATAAATAGAATAAGAGGAGAGAGGGAGAGGATTTTCGAAAATAATTTTTGAAAAAGGTTAGTAATTTTCGAAAATTAAAATTAAAAATTAAAATAATTAATTAATTAAAAAGAATTTTTGAAAAAGAGGGGGATATTTTCGAAAATTAGAGAGAGGGAGAGTTAGTTAGATAGTTTTAAAAAAGATAAGAAACAAACAAAAAGTTAGTTAGTTAGTTGAAACAAATTTTGAAAATCAATTTTTGAAAAGATAAGAAGTTAGGAAGTTAGAAAAGATATTTTGAAATCAAATTTTTTTTTTTTGAAAAAGATAAGATAAGAAGATATTTTTGAAAAGATATGATTGAAATTAGTTTTGAAAAAGATTTGATTTTTTTAAAATCACAATTAATGACTTGATTCACAAGAAATCACAAGATATGATTCTAGATCTTAAAGTTTGAATCTTTCTTAACAAGTAAGTAACAAACTTGAAATTTTTGAATCAAAACATTAATTGATGATGTTATTTTCGAAAATTATGAGATAAAATTAAGAAAAAGATTGTTGAACAATATTTTTATAATTTTCGAAAATAACTAAGAAAAATGAAAAAGATTTGATTTTTGAAAAAGATTTTGAAAAAGATAAGATTTTTTAAATTGAAAATTTGATTTGACTCATAAAAACAACTAGATTTTAAAAATTTTTGAAAAAGTCAAATCTAATTTTCGAAATTTTAAGAGAGAAAAAGGGAAAGATATTTTTTTTTATTTTTGAATTTTTATGATGAGAGAGAAAAACAAGAAAAATGATGCAATGCATGAAAGTTATGGATCAAAACAATGAATACATGCAAGAATGCTATGAATGTCAAGATGAACACCAAGAACACTATGAAGATCATGATGAACATCAAGAACACATTTTTGAAAAAAAATTTTAATTCAAAGAAAACATGCAAGACACCAAACTTAGAATTCTTTAATGCTTAGACACTAAGAATTCAAGAATGCATATGAAAAACAAGAAAAGACACAAAACATGCAAATGCAAAGATCAAACAAGAAGACTTACCAAGAACAACTTGAAGATCATGAAGAACACTATGAATGCATGAGAGTTTTCGAAAAATGCAAGATGAGTATGCAATTGACACCAAACTTATAACATGACTCAAGACTCAAACAAGAAACACAAAAATATTTTTGATTTTTATGATTTTATGATTTTTTTTGTATTTTATTTTGATTTTTTCGAAAATCATTTTGAAAAAGAAAAATAAGGGTTCCAAAATTTTTAATATGAATTCCAGGAATCTTATGCTCTTTAGTCTAAAGCTCTAATCAAAGGGTCAGGCATGGCTTAATAGCCAGCTAAGCTTTAGTATGTACTCAGACATGACACGTCTAACATGCCCTACAGTCGTGGCTTTACAGCCAACCAGGCTTCAACATGCTTTATGAAACACTAGAATTCATTCTTAAAAATTCTGACGAAAAATATATTTTTGAAAACATTTTTTTTTTCGAAAACAAAGGAGAAATTTTTGAAAGATTTTTGAAAAATTTTTGAAAACAAAACAAAAAGAAAGTTACCCAATCTGAGCAACAAGATGAACCGTCAGTTGTCCAAACTCGAACAATCCCTGGCAACGGCGCCAAAAACTTGGTGCGCAGAAATTGTGATTACACTTTGATTATGTAAAATTCATCGCTCTTTCTTTCCCTGGTAATGGCGCCAAAAACATGATGCCAATACCATGGTTCACAACTTCGCACAACTAACCAGCAAGTGCACTGGGTCGTCCAAGTAATACCTTACGTGAGTAAGGGTCGAATCCCACGGAGATTGTTGGTATGAAGCAAGCTATGGTCACCTTGTAAATCTCAGTCAGGCGGATATAAAATAGTAATGGGGTTTTCGAAATTTAATAATAAAAGAAGGATAGAAATACTTATGTAAATCATTGGTGAGAATTTCAGATAAGCGTATGGAGATGCATTCGTTCCTCTGAACCTCTGCTTTCCTGCTGTCTTCATCCAATCAGTCTTACTCATTTCCATGGCTGACTTTATGCAAGGGCATCACCGTTGTCAGTGGCTACATCCCCTCCTCTTGTGAAAATGGTCCAAGATGCCCTGTTACGGCACGGCTAATCATCTGAGGTTTCCGATCATGCTGGAATAGGATTCACCCTCCTTTTGCGTCTGTCACTACGCCCAGCACTCGCAAGTTTGAAGCTCGTCACAGTCATTCAATCATTGAATCCTACTCGGAATACCACAGACAAGGTTTAGACTTTCCGGATTCTCTTGAATGCCGCCATCATTCTATCTTACACCACGAAGATTCCGATTAAGAGATCTAAGAGATACTCATTCAATCTAATGTAGAACGGAAGTGGTTGTCAGGCACACGTTCATAGGGAATGATGATGATTGTCACGTTCATCACATTCAGGTTGAAGTGCGAATGAATATCTTAAAAGCGGAACAAGTGAATTGAATAGAAAACAGTAGTACTTTACATTAATCTCTGAGGAACAGCAGAGCTCCACACCTTAATCTATGGAGTGTAGAAACTCTACCGTTAAAAATACATAAGTGAAAGGTCCAGTCATGGCCGAATGGCCAGCCCCTCTGATCTAAGAACCAGGCGTCCAAAGATGTCTAATACAATAGTAAAAAGTCCTATTTATAATAAACTAGCCACTAGGGTTTACAGAAGTAAGTAATTGATGCATAAATCCACTTCTGGGGCCCACTTGGTGTGTGCTTGGGCTGAGCTTGAATGTTACACGTGAAGAGGCTCTTTATGGAGTTGAACGCCAGCTTTTGTGCCATTTTGGGCGTTGAACTCCACTTTGCAACTTGTTTCTGGCGCTGGACGCCAGAATTGGGCAGAGAGCTGGCGTTGAACGCCAGTTTGCGTTGTCTAAAATTGGGCAAAGTATGGACTATTATACATTGCTGGAAATCCCTGGATGTCTACTTTCCAACGCAATTGGAAGCGCGCCATTTCGAGTTTTGTAACTCCAGAAAATCCACTTTGAGTGCAGGGAGGTCAGAATCCAACAGCATCAGCAGTCCTTCTTCAACCTCTGAATCTGATTTTTGCTCAAGTCCCTCAATTTCAGTCAGAAAATACCTGAAATCACAGAAAAACACACAAACTCACAATAAATTCCAGAAATGTGACAACATGCACAAGGAGAAAAATCAAGGTGCATAGTAGGAAAGAAATTCGATCTTGAAACCGTGAGAAAGAGAGAGAGAATCAAGGAATATCGAGTCAAGTAGGTCTCAACTAAATTCTGAAGAATAAAAATTGCGAAAGTGAGTAACTCCACTCACAACGAATTTCTCAAGTTCAGAATTGACATAAGTATATCCAGACAAGTTTCATGCAAGTAAGGAGTAAAATTCGGAAAGATGGACAATTCACAAAGAGGTTCTTTGTCAGGTCCTCAACCAGCACAACAAAGTCATGGTTAGAATGAGGTGTCCACCTTGCAATCTAAAAGCAGTCAGAAGAACAAAAAAATATTGTATAAAAAGCTAGCTCCCACTGGTCAAATATTTGGGCAAATAAGAAGGAATGAGATACCAAAGATCTTTGATCCTCATGTGAGGTCTGATCTTTTTTATTCAGATGATGATAGTGACTCTGACCTGACTACCATCAGTATTAATCTGAAGATTTACATAGTCCAATGTCATCAGATTGTGAGAATGGATATGATAGTGGTCACAATGTGTGGTCTCAGAAAAATCTAGAAGCACATTTTTTCCAAGTTCATCTAAAGCTTGGGATGAAGTTTATTATCATGGATGAGCTTAAGAGGGCAGTGAAAAAGTACAATATTCAAATAGGAAGAAGCATCAAATTCAGCAGGGTAGAGCCTACCAAGTGTAAGGAAATTTGGTGCAATGAGAATTGTCCTTAGAACATATGTTGTTCCAGGTCACATGAGCCAAGGAGCTATCAAGTGAAGACTTTTGTAGATCAGCACATCTGTGCTTGAAAACATAATAACACATCTACAGATAGTGTGTGGGTTACTGTGATGCTAGAAGAAAAGATTATAGACCAAAAAAAAATCACTTATGCTGAGGTTGAAACTTGGTTTAAGACAGAGTTCAATGTGGCTATTAATTACAAGAAGATCCAGAGTGCCATGAAAAAGGCAAGGAAAAATATTGAAGGTTCAAAGAAGGAACAACATGCTGAGTTGAGGGGATTACCTTAACCAATTACTGCTTGCAAACCCAAGATCAACTATTCATTTGGATACCACTCCAATACCTGACCCTCTGCCCTTGTTCAAGAGAGTTTACATTTTTTTAAGGCATGCTAGAAGGGTTTTGTGCTAGGGTGTAGACTATTCATTTGCCTTGATGACACATTCTTGAAAGGCTTCTACGGAAGATAGTTACTCACTGCAATACGTCAAGATGCGAATAATGAAAAATTTCCAATTGCCTACGCTATGGTTGATTCAAAAACTAGAGATAACTGAAAATGATTCCTGGAGCATTTACACAACGATTTGGGCAACCATAGAGTGCATAGTTGGAACTTTATTAGTGACCAACAAAAGGAATGCAATTAATGTTTGTTGGATTCAAATGAACTTGAATTGTGTTAATAATTTACATGTTAATTGATGAGCGGATAATTTATACCCTTTTTGGCGTTGTTTTTACATAGTTTTTAGTACGTTTTAGTTACTTTTTATTATATTTTTATTAGTTTTTATGCAAAAATCACATTTCTAGACTTTACTATGAGTTTGTGCATTTTTCTATGATTTCAGGTATTTTCTGGCTGAAATTGAGGGACCTGAGCAAAAATTTGATTCATAGGTTGAAAAAGGACTGCAGATGCTTGATGAGCGGATAATTTATACGCTTTTTGGCATTGTTTTTAGTATGTTTTTAGTAGGATCTAGTTACTTTTAGGGATGTTTTTATTAGTTTTTATGTTAAATTCACATTTCTGGACTTTACTATGAGTTTGTGTGTTTTTCTATGATTTCGGGTATTTTCTGGCTGAAATTGAGGGACTTGAGCAAAAATCAGATTCAGAGGTTGAAGAAGGACTGCAGATGCTGTTGGATTCTGACCTCCCTTCACTCAAAGTGGATTTTCTGGAGCTACAGAACTTCAAATGGCACGCTTCTAATTGCGTTGGAAAGTAGACATCCAGGGCTTTCCAGAAATATATAATAGTCCATACTTTGCTCGAGTTTAGATGATTTAAACTGGCGTTGAACGCCAGTTCCATGTTGTAGTCTGGCGTTCAGCGCCAGAAACAAGTTGCAAAGTGGAGTTCAACGCCAGAAACACGTTACAAACTGGCGTTCAACTCCAAGAATGATCTCTCCATGTGTAAGCTTCATGCTCAGTCCAAGCACACACCAAGTGGGCCCCGAAAGTGGATTTCTACATCAATTACTTACTTCTGTAAACCCTAGTAACTAGTTTTTATAAATAGGACTTTTTACTATTGAGTTTTCATCTTTAGTTTCATCTTTAGATCACGTTTGGGGGCTGGCCATTTGGCCATGTCTGAACCTTCATTACTTATGTATTTACAACGGTAGAGTTTCTGCATTCCATAGATTAAGGTGTGGAGCTCTGCTGTTCCTCATGATTTAATGCAAAGTACTACTGTTTTATATTCAATTCAACTTATTCCGCTTCTAAGATATCCATTCGCACCCAAGAACATGATGAATGTGATGATTATGTGACGCTCATCATCATTCTCACTTATGATCGCGTGTCTGACAAACACTTCCGTTCTACATGCAAACAAGCTAGAATGAGTATCTCTTAGATATCTAATACAGGGGACCGAGTCCGAGATATTAGAATCTTCGTGGTATAAGTTAGAACCCATGGATGGCCATTCCTGAGATCCGGAAAGTCTAAACCTTGTCTGTGGTATTCTGAGTAGGATCTGGGAAGGGATGGTTGTGACGAACTTCAAACTCGCGAGTGCTGGGCGTAGTGACAGACGCAAAAGGATCAATGGATCCTATTCCAGTATGATCGAGAACCGACAGATGATTAGCCGTGCCGTGACAGAGCATTTGGACCATTTTCACAGGAGGATGGGATGTAGCCATTGACAACGGTGATGCCCTACATAAAGCTTGCCATGGAAAGGAGTAGGATTGATTGGATGAAGACAGCACGAAAGTAGAGATCAGAGGAACGAAAGCATCTCTATACGCTTATCTGAAATTCTCACCAATGATTTACATAAGTATTTATATCTTTATTTTATGTTTATTTATTATTATTATTATTCGAAAACTCCATAACCATTTGATATCCGCCTGACTGAGATTTACAAGATGACTATAGCTTGCTTCATACCAACAATCTCCGTGGGATCGACCCTTACTCACGTAAGGTTTATTACTTGGACGACCCAGTGCACTTGATGGTTAGTTGTACGAAGTTGTGAAACAGATATAAGATCATGAACGTGCGTATTGAGTTTTTAGCGCCGTTACCAAGGAATGGAATGATCACGATTTCGTACACCAAGTTTTTGGCACCGTTGCCGGGGATTGTTTGAGTTTGGACAACTGACGGTTCATCCTGTTGCTCAGATTAGGTAATTTTCTTCTTATTTTGTTCTCAAAAAGTTTTCAAAAATTTTTCAAAAATATTTCCTTCTTTTTCGTTTTTCCCATTTAATATTCAAAAAAAATTTTAGAATTTTTAAGAATGAATTCTAGTGTTTCATGATGATTTGTTGAATCCTGGCTGGCTGTAAAGCCATGTCTAAATTCCTTTGGACTGAGGATTCAACTAATCACTTCAATGCATGTAATAACATACTAAAGCATTAGCTGGCTAGTGAGCCATGTCTAATTCCTAGACTGAAGCTTTAGACTAAAGAGTACAAGATTCCTGAAATTCATATTAAAAATTTTGAAATCCTTATTTTCTTTTTTAAATAATTTTCGAAAAATCCAAAAAATTTTAAAAGAAAATAAAAAAAATCATAAAATAAAAAAAATCAAAAATATTTTGTGTTTCTTGTTTGAGTCTTGAGTCAATTTTTAAGTTTGGTGTCAATTGCATTTTTTCTAAAAATTCTTTATGCATTTTTTTGAAAATTCATGCATTCATAGTGTTCTTCATGATCTTCAAGTTGTTCTTGGCCAGTCTTCTTGTTTGATCTTCATATTTTCTTGTTTTGTGTCTTTTCTTGTTTTTCATATGCATTCTTGCATTCATAGTGTCTATACATGAAAAATTTTTAAGTTTGGTGTCTTGCATATTTTTTTTGCATATAAAAATTTTCAAAAATATGTTCTTGATGTTCATCATGACCTTTAAAGTGTTCTTGGTGTTCATCTTGACATTCATAGCATTCTTGCATGCATTCATTGTTTTAATCCAAAATTTTCATGCATTGAGTCTTTTTCATGTTTTTCTCTTTCATCATTAAAAATTCAAATATCAAAAAAATATCTTTCCCTTTTTCACTCATAAATTTCGAAAATTTGGATTGACTTTTTCAAAAATTTTTAAAATCTAGTTGTTTCTTATGAATCAAATCAAATTTTCAATTTGAAAATCTTATCTTTTTCAAAATCTTTTTCAAAAATCATATCTTTTTCATTTTTCTTATTTATTTTCAAAAATTGTAAAAATATTTTTTAAAAATTCTTTTTCTTAATTTTACATCATATTTTCGAAAATATCATCAACACTTAATGTTTTGATTCAAAAATTTCAAGTTTGTTACTTACTTGTTAAGAAAGATTCAAACTTTGAGTTCTAGAATCATATATTGTGATTTCTTGTGAATCAAGTCATTAATTGTGATTTTAAAAATCAAATCTTTTTCAAAACTAATTTAAATCATATCTTTTTCAAAAAAAAATTGATTTTTCAAATATCTTTTCTAACTTCTTATCTTCTTATCTTTTAAAAATTGAATTTCAAATCTCTTTCAACTAACCACTTAACTTTTTATTTGATTCTTATCTTTAGTAAAACTGCCCAACTAACTTTTTACCTTTATTTTTCGAAAATCCCTTCCCTCTTTTTCAAAATTTCTTTTTAATTAACTAATTATTTCAATTTTTTATTTTAATTTTATTTCATTCCTAATTTTTGAAAACTACTAACCTTTTTCAAAAATTATTTTCGAAATTTAACTTTAAATTTTTATTTTTATTTTTCGAATTCTCTCACATCACTTCTTCTTCTATTTATTTATTCATTTACTAACACTTCTCTTCATCTCATATCTCTGCTCTCCTCACCCTTCTGTCTGGATTCTCCTTTCTTTTCTCTTCTACTCTTCTTTTCTTCTACTCACAACAAGGGAACCTCTATACTGTGGTAAAAAGGATCCCTATTATTATTTTTCTATTCCCTTCTCTTTCATATGAGCAGGAGCAAGGACAAGAACATTCTTGTTGAAGCAAACCCTGAACCTGAAAGGACTCTGAAGAGGAAACTAAGAGAAGCTAAAATACAACAATCCAGAGACAACCTTACAGGAATTTTTGAACAGGAAGAGGAGATGGCAGCCGAAAATAATAATAATGCAAGGAGGATGCTTGGTGACTTTACTGCACCTAATTCCAATTTACATGGAAAAAGCATCTCCATCCCTACCATTGGAGCAAACAATTTTGAGCTTAAACCTCAATTAGTTTCTCTAATGCAACAAAACTGCAAGTTTCTTGGACTTCCATCTGAAGATCCCTTTCAGTTCTTAACTGAATTCTTGCAGATATGTGACACTGTTAAGACTAATGGAGTAGATTCTAAATTCTACAGGCTCATGCTTTTCCCGTTTGCTGTAAGAGACAGAGCTAGAATATGGTTGGACTCTCAACCTAAGGATAGCCTGAACTCTTGGGATAAGCTGGTCAAGGCTTTCTTAGCTAAGTTCTTTCCTCCTCAAAAGTTGAGTAAGCTTAGAGTGGATGTTCAAACCTTTAGACAGAAAGAAGGTGAATCCCTCTATGAAGCTTGGGAGAGATACAAGGAACTGACCATAAAGTGTCCTTCTGACATGCTTTCAGAATGGACCATCCTGGATATATTCTATGATGGTCTGTCTGAATTAGCTAAGATGTCATTGGATACTTCTGCAGGTGGATCCATTCACCTAAAGAAAACGCCTGCAGAAGCTCAAGAACTCATTGACATGGTTGCTAATAACCAGTTTATGTACACTTCTGAAAGGAATCCTGTGAGTAATGGGACGCCTCAGAAGAAGGGAGTTCTTGAAATTGATACTCTGAATGCCATATTGGCTCAGAATAAAATATTGACTCAGCAAGTCAATATGATTTCTCAGAGTCTGAATGGAATGCAAGCGGCATCCAACAGTACTCAAGAGGCATCTTCTGAAAATGAAGCTTATGATCCTGAGAACCCTGCAATAGCAGAAGTGAATTACATGGGTGAACCTTATGGAAACACCTATAACCCCTCATGGAAAAATCATCCAAATCTCTCATGGAGGGATCAACAAAAGCCTCAACAAGGCTTTAATAATGGTGGAAGAAACAGGTTTAGCAATAGCAAGCCTTTTCCATCATCCACTCAGCAACAGACAGAGAACTCTGAACAAAGTACCTCTAATTTAGCAAACTTAGTCTCTGATCTATCTAAGGCTACTCTGAGTTTCATGAATGAAACAAGGTCCTCCATTAGAAATTTGGAGGCACAAGTGGGCCAGCTGAGTAAGAAGATCACTGAAACCCCTCCTAGTGCTCTCCCAAGCAATACAGAAGAAAATCCAAAAGGAGAGTGCAAGGCCATTGATATAACCATCATGGCCGAATCCAAGAAGGAAGGGGAGGACGTGAATCCCAAGGAGGAAGATCTCCTGGGACGTCCAGTGATCAACAAGGAGTTTCCCTTTGAGGAACCAAAGGAATCTGAGGCTCATCTAGAGACCATAGAGAATCCATTAAACCTCCTTACGCCCTTCATGAGCTCTGATGAGTATTCTTCTTCTGAAGAGAATGAGGATGTTACTGAAGAGCAAGTTGCCAAGTTCCTTGGTGCAATCATGAAGCTGAATGCCAATTTATTTGGTAGTGAAACTTGGGGAGATGAACCTCCCCTGTTCACCAATGAACTAAATGTATTGGATCAACTGAGGTTGCCTCAGAAGAAATAGGATCCTGGAAAGTTCCTAATACCTTGTACCATAGGCACCATGACCTTTGAGAAAGCTCTATCTGACCTAGGGTCAGGAATAAACCTCATGCCACTCTCTGTAATGGAGAAATTGGGAATCTTTGAGGTACAAGCTGCTAAAATCTCATTAGAGATGGCAGACAATTCCAGAAAACAGGCTTATGGACAAGTAGAGGACATATTGGTAAAGGTTGAAGGCCTTTACATCCCTGCTGATTTCATAATCCTAGATACTGGGAAGGATGAGGATGAATCCATCATCCTTGGAAGACCCTTCCTAGCCACAGCAAGAGCTGTGATTGATGTTGATAGAGGTGAACTAGTCCTTCAATTGAATGAGGACTCCCTTGTGTTTAAACTCAAGGTCATCCTTCTATAAACATGGAAAAGAGGCACAGTAAGCTTCTCTCAGTACAGAGTCAACTAAAGCCCCCACAGTCAAACTCTAAGTTTGGTGTTGGGAGGCCTCAGCCAAACTCTAAGTTTGGTGTTGAACTCCCATATCCAAACTCTAAGTTTGGTGTTGGGAGTCTATAAAATTGACCTGATCACCTGTGTGGCTCCATGAGAGCCCACTGTCAAGCTATTGACATTAAAGAAGCGCTTGTTGGGAGGCAACCCAATTTTTATTTATCTAATTCTATTTTATTGTTCTTTCATGTTTTATTAGGTTCATGACCATGTGGAGTCACAAAATAAATATAAAAATCAAAAACAGAATCAAAAACAGCAGAAGAAAAATCACAACCTGGAGGAAGGGCTTACTGGCGTTTAAACGCCAGTAAGGAGCATCTGGCGGGCGTTCAACGCCAGAACAGAGCATGGATCTGGCGTTGAACGCCCAAAATAAGCAGCATCCTGGCGTTTAGACGCCAGGAATGCACACTAAGGAAAGCTGGCGCTGAACGCCAGAAACATGCTGCATCTGGGCGCTGAACGCCCAGAACAAGCACCAATTCGGCGTTTAAATGCCAGAATTGTATGCAAAGGCATTTTACATGCCTAATTGGTGCAGGGATGCAAATCCTTGACATCTCAGGATCTGTGGACCCCACAGGATCCCCACCTACCTCCACTCATACTCTTCCCTCTTCTCATTCATCCTCTCTTCCCAATAAACACCCTTCCCCAAAACCCTTCACCAATCACCTCAAGCTCACTTCCCTACTACCTATTCACCACTCACATCCACCCACTCTTCCCCATAAACCTACCTCATAAACTCCACCTACCTTCAAAATTCAAAATCACTTTCCCACCCAAACCCACCCTAAATGGCCGAACCTAACCCCTCTCCCTCCACTATATAAACCCTCCATTCTTCTTCATTTTCACACAACACAACCCTCTCTTCCTCTTCTTGGCCGAAACACAACCTCTCTCCCTCTCTTCCATTTCTTCTTCTTCTTCATCTCTTCTTTCTTCTCTTGCTCGAGGGTGAGCAATATTCTAAGTTTGGTGTGGTAAAAGTATAAAGCTTTTTGTTTTTCCATTACTATTGATGGCACCTAAGACCGTAGAATCCTCTAGAAAAGGGAAAAGGAAGACAAAAGCTTCCACCTCTGAGTCATGGAAGATGGAAAGATTCATCTCCAAAGCCCATCAAGACCACTTCTATGATGTTGTGGCCAAGAAGAAGGTGATCCCCGAGGTCCCTTTCAAACTCAAGAAAAATAAGTATCCGGAGATACGACATGAGATCCATAGAAGAGGTTGGGAAGTTCTAACAAACCCCATCCAACAAGTCAGAATTCTAATGGTTCAAGAGTTCTATGCTAATACATGGATCACTAGGATCCATGATCAAAGTAAGAACCCGAACCCAAAGAATTATCTCACCATGGTTCAGGGGAAATACTTAGATTTTAGTCCGAAAAATGTGAGGTTGGTGTTCAACTTGCCAATGATGGAAGAGAACGCACGCCCCTACACAAGGAGAGTCAACTTTGATCAAAGGTTGGACCAAGTCCTCATGGACATATGTGTGGAAGGAGCTCAATGGAAGATTGACTCAAAAGGCAAACCGGTTCAACTGAGAAGACTGGACCTTAAGCCTGTAGCTAGAGGATGGTTGGAGTTCATTCAACGCTCAATCATTCCCACTAGTAACCGGTCTGAAGTTACTATAGACCGGGCCATCATGATCCATAGCATCATGATTGGAGAAGAGGTGGAGGTTCATGAGATTATACCTCAAGAACTCTACAAGGTGGCTGACAAATCCTCCACTATGGCAAGGTTAGCTTTTCCTCACCTCATTTGCCATCTATGCAACTCGGCTGGGATTGACATAGAGGGAGGTATCCTCATTGATGAGGACAAGCCCATCACTAAGAAAAGGATGGAGCAAACAAGAGAGCCTATTCATGGATCTCAAGAGACGCATGAAGAAGCTCATCACCAAGAAATCCCTGAGATGCCTCAAGGGATGCACTTTCCTCCACAGAATTTTTGGGAACAAATCAACACCTCCCTAGGAGAATTAAGCTCCAACATGGGACAATTAAAGGTGGAACATCAAGAGCACTCCATCATCCTTCATGAAATTAGAGAAGATCAAAGAGCAATGAGGGAGGAGCAACAAAGACAAGGAAGAGACATAGAAGAGCTCAAGGACATCACTGGTTTCTCAAGAAGGAAACGCCACCATCACTAAGGTGGACTCATTCCTTGTTCTTAAATTTTCTATTTTTCATTTTCTTATGTTAAATGTTTATCTATGTTTGTGTCCTTATTACATGATCATTAGTGTCTAAGTGTCTATGCCTTAAAGTAGTGAATATGAATCTATCACCTCTCTTAAATAAAAAGTGTTTTAAAAACAAAAGAACAAGAAGTAAATGGTTTTGAATTCATCCTTGAAACTAGCTTAATTATTTTGATGTGGTGACAATACTTTCTGTTTTCTGAATGAATGCTTGAACAGTGCATATGTCTTTTTGAAGTTGATGTTTAAGAATGTTAAATATGTTGGCTCTTGAAAGAATGATGAGAAGGAGAAATGTTATTTGATAATCTGAAAAATCATAAAAATGATTCTTGAAGCAAGAAAAAGCAGTGAATACAAAAGCTTGTAGAAAAAAAAAGAGAAAAAGAAAAAAAAGAAAAAGCAAGCAGAAAAAGCCAAAAGCTCTTAAAACCAAAAGGCAAGAGCAAAAAGCCAATAACCCTTAAAACCAAAAGGCAAGGGTAAATAAAAAGGATCCAAGGCTTTGAGCATCAGTGGATAGGAGGGCCTAAAGGAATAAAATCCTGGTCTAAGCGGCTAAACCAAGCTGTCCCTAACCATGTGCTTGTGGCGTGAAGGTGTCAAGTGAAAACTTGAGACTGAGTGGTTAAAGTCAAGGTCCAAAGCAAAAGAAGAGTGTGCTTAAGAACCCTGGACACCTCTAATTGGGGACTTTAGCAAAGCTGAGTCACAATCTGAAAAGGTTCACCCAGTTATGTGTCTGTGGCATTTATGTATCCGGTGGTAATACTGGAAAACAAAGTGCTTAGGGCCACGGCCAAGATTCATAAAGTAGCTGTGTTCAAGAATCAACATACTGAACTAGGAGAATCAATAACACTATCTGAATTCTAAGTTCCTATAGATGCCAATCATTCTGAACCTCAATGGATAAAGTGAGATGCCAAAACTATTCAAGAGGCAAAAAGCTACAAGTCTCGCTCATCTGATTGGAGCTATGTTTCATTGATATTTTGGAATTTATAGTATATTCTCTTCTTTTTATCCTATCTGATTTTCAATTGCTTGGGGACAAGCAACAATTTAAGTTTGGTGTTGTGATGAGCGGATAATTTATACGCTTTTTGGCATTGTTTTTAGTATGTTTTTAGTAGGATCTAGTTACTTTTAGGGATGTTTTAATTAGTTTTTATGTTAAATTCACATTTCTGGACTTTACTATGAGTTTGTGTGTTTTTCTGTGATTTCAGGTATTTTCTGGCTGAAATTGAGGGACTTGAGCAAAAATCAGATTCAGAGGTTGAAGAAGGACTGCAGATGCTGTTGGATTCTGACCTCCCTGCACTCAAAGTGGAGTTTCTGGAGCTACGAAACTCCAAATGGTACGCTTCCAATTGCGTTGGAAAGTAGACATCCAGGGATTTCCATCAATATATAATAGTCTATACTTTGCTCGAGTTTAGATGACGCAAACTGGCGTTGAACGCCAGTTCCATGTTGCAGTCTGGCGTTCAGCGCCAAAAACAAGTTGCAAAGTGGAGTTCAACGCCAGAAACACGTTACAAACTGGAGTTCAACTCCAAGAATGACCTCTCCACGTGTAAGCTTCATGCTCAGTCCAAGCACACACCAAGTGGGCCCGGAAGTGTATTTCTACATCAATTACTTACTTCTGTAAACCCTGGTAACTAGTTTTTATAAATAGGACTTTTTACTATTGAGTTTTCATCTTTAGTTTCATCTTTAGATCATGTTTGGGGGCTGGCCATTCAGCCATGCCTGAACCTTCATTACTTATGTATTTACAATGGTAGAGTTTCTGCACTCCATAGATTAAGGTGTGGAGCTCTGCTGTTCCTCATGATTTAATGCAAAGTACTACTATTTTATATTCAATTCAACTTATTCCACTTCTAAGATATCCATTCGCACCCAAGAACATGATGAATGTGATGATTATGTGACGCTCATCATCATTCTCACTTATGAACGCAACCCTGACAAACACTTCCGTTCTACATGCAAACAAGCTAGAATGAGTATCTCTTAGATATCTAATACAGGGGACCGAGTCCGAGATATTAGAATCTTCGTGGTATAAGTTAGAACCCACGGATGGCCATTCCTGAGATCCGGAAAGTCTAAACCTTGTCTGTGGTATTCTGAGTAGGATCTGGGAAGGGATGGCTGTGACGAACTTCAAACTCGCGAGTGCTGGGCGTAGTGACAGACGCAAAAGGATCAATAGATCCTATTCCAGTATGATCGAGAACCGACAGATGATTAGCCGTGCCGTGACAGAGCATTTGGACCATTTTCACAGGATGATGGGATGTAGCCATTGACAACGGTGATGCCCTACATAAAGCTTGCCATGGAAAGGAGTAGGATTGATTGGATGAAGACAGCAGGAAAGCAGAGATCAGAGGAACGAAAGCATCTCTATACGCTTATCTGAAATTCTCACCAATGATTTACATTCCGGATCTCAGGAATGACCGCCAATGATTCTAGCTTATACCACGAAGACTCTGATTTAAATCATGAGGCTAAGAGATATGCATTCAATCTAAGGTAGAACGGAGGTGGTTTTTAGGCACGCGTTCATAGATGAGAATGATGATGAGTGTCACGGATCATCACATTCATCAAGTTGAAGTGCGAATGAATATCTTAGAATAGAAGCAAGCGTAGTAGAATGGAAAACAGTAGTAATTGCATTAATTCATGAAGAACAGCAGAGCTCCTCACCCCAACAATGGGGTTTAGAGACTCATGCCATAGAAAATACATTGAGAAACGTGTAAAATGTCATGAGGTACAAGATGAATCACTGAAAGTAGTATTTATAGTAAACTAGTGACCTAGGGTTACAGAAAATGAGTAAGCTAGGGTGTTTATTGTAAAATTCCACTTCTGAGGCCCACTTGGTGTGTGCTTGGGCTGAGCATTGAAACTTTCATGTGTAGAGACATTTCCTGGAGTTAAACGCCAGTTTTTATGCCAGTTTGGGCGTTTAACTCCAGCTTTTGTGCCAGTTCTGGAGTTAAACGCCAGAATTCTTGAGCTGACTTGGAACGCCTGTTTGGCCCATCAAATCTCGGACAAAGTATAAACTATTATATATTGCTGGAAAGCCCAGGATGTCTACGTTCCAACACAATTGAGAGCGTGCCAATTGGGCTTCTGTAGCTCCAGAAAATCTACTTTGAGTGCAGAGAGGTCAGAATCCAACAGCATCTGCAGTCCTTTTTCAGCCTCTGAATCAGATTTTTGCTCAAGTCCCTCAATTTCAGCCAGAAAATACCTGAAATCACAGAAAAACACACAAACTCATAGTAAAGCCCACAAAAGTGATTTTTATTTAAAAACTAATAAAAACATAATAAAAACTAACTAAAATATACTAAAAACATACTAAAAACAATGCCAAAAAGCGTATGAATTATCCGCTCATCAAGTATCTTCGTGGTATAGGCTAGAATCATTGGCAGCATTCTTGGGATCCGGAAAGGCTAAACCTTGTCTGTGGTATTCCGTGTAGGATCCGGAAAGGAATGACTGTGACGAGCTTCAAACCTGCGAATGTTGGGCGCAAGTGATAGTGTGCAAAAGGATCAATGGATCCTATTCCGACGCTAGCGAAAACCGACAGATGATTAGCCATGCGGTAGCTGTACCTGGTTTTTTTCATCCGAGACGAGAAATCCGACAGTTGATTAGCCGTGCAGAAACCGTAGAGGACCATTTTCACTGAGAAGATCTTACAGCTTGCCATGGAAGGAAGTAACACATGGTTGGAAGAAGGCAATAGGAAAGCAGAGGTTCAGAAGCAACAAAGCATCTCCAGACACTTATCTGAAATTTCTACCAGTGAATTACATAAGTAACTTTTATTTTATTTTATGTTTTATTTATCTTTTAATTATCAAAACCCCATAACCATTTGAATCCGCCTGACTGAGATTTACAAGATGACCATAGCTTGCTTCAAGCCGACAATCTCCGTGGAATCGACCCTTACTCACGTAAGGTTTATTACTTGGATGAACCAGTGCACTTGCTGGTTAGTTGTGCGGAGTTGCGAAAAGTGTGAATCACGATTTCCGTGCACCATTAATTGAACGGGGTTTTATTCCAACAATGTAGCAAGTGATGCCCGAAGTTCATTATCGCTTTTGTGCTATGCACAGTTGGAATAATTTTACAAAGAGATGGAAGGACAAACAACTTAAAGGAGCAGTATGGAAGTATTGCAGAGCCACTATAACTCAAGAGTTTGAGGCTGGGATGATGAGGCTACAAAAGATGAACGCTAATGCATAGGAGTATTTGAACAAGCTTGATCCAAAATCATGGACAAAGGCTCATTTCAGTGAGTGACTAAAAGTTATCAACGTAACTAGCAACAACAGCGAGACCTTCAATGGTAAGATTGTGAAGTACAGAGGTAAACCCATCATCATAATGTTAGAGGAAGTAAGAACATATATAATAAGGATTATGGCAAGGAATAAACAGAATCTATCTTAATATATTAGAACTGTTGCACTAAGACAATTAAGTAGGCCTGAGAGAGAGAAAGAAGAGAGCAATAAGTGGACTCCCACCTGGTTCGGAGACAATGTTGATGATATATATGAGGTTGAAAAGCATCCAACTAAAGTTACTGTGGATTTAGGGAACCAAAAGTGCACTTGTAGATTCTAGCAACTTACAGACTTACCTTCTAAGCATGCTTGTACTTCACTTGCTCTTAGAGGTCACAGGCCAGAGGAGTATGTAAACCCCGCAAAATTAGCGAATAATTAACCAATGAATTAATTTTTGATAAAAGAAATGGAAAAGTGAATTTTATATTAAAATAGGATAGAGCTAATGAAAATGAGAATTTTGACACTAATTTCAAAGAATTCGACTCAAGATTGGGCCGAACAGACCGAACTGGTCGAACTAGATCCGAACCGGGCCCATGGACCCAACCAACTTACTTACTTAAGTGAGCTTCAGCTCACTTCTCTCTCTTCTGCATGCAAAGAATGCAGAATGCTCAGCCAAGGGGGAAGAAGATAACAAAATTTACAAAACCCTTGGTTCCAATTCAATCCTCCATAACTTTTTGCTCCATGCTCCAATCGCCGCACCGTTTGTGGTCACCTGTCCGCAGTGATGAGCTCTACAAAGCCCAAAACAATCTAAGGTAAGGAAGTCATGTTTTATTCCTCAATTTCCCCAATTCCAATTGCAAAATTCTTGGGCTTTGGTATTGAGCTTTTGCGTAATTTCGGTGTTTAGGATCAAATTAACTTGGTGGACTTGCCGAGTCTTGTCCCAATTTTCCATTGGTAAGGAATCCTAGAACTCTAGTTAATTCTTTAATTTTGTATGTTGGGTATTAAATTTTGTATATATATATATTTGTGTGTGTGTGTGTGGTAATGTGAAGTTAGGTGTATATATATTAATTGGAGCTTGATTTGTGGACACTTGAGACTTAGTGGATGTTGGGTATCATTGTTTTGAAGATCTTGGTACCTTGGGGCTGTGTTTGATGCCTTTGGGGGTGTCTCGGGTAACACGTAGAAATTGGCCAAGGTATGGTTTAGGTTTCACGTATTTAATATATAATGTCTTATGAAAACTTAAGCTAGATGACCATAGGCTAGGTGTGAATGTATGAATGTGTTAAATGCTTAGTACCTTGATAACAATTGTTGAAGTAGGTTGATTATTAGTTTGGTAATTGATGTTGGTGATGGAAGTGGAAGAATAAATGATTATTTGAGGATGATTGATAAATGTTAATAATGAACATGTATATATAATGAAATATTCATAAAGGTTCTCAGTAATGCACTCCCACGCGTATGCATGACCCCTGTTTAAGCAAAAATGGAGTTTTGTGTTTTAAAGCTTAATTTCAAATCTTTAAACCTCTATTTACATTCCTTTGGTCCTAGATTTTGTTAGTAAACCTAGTAATGAGTTGAAGCTAGGAATAGTTGGTAACTTGGGGATGAAGAAAGCTTGAGAAGTGATGATTCAGGCACGAGGAAGTAGGGTGCAAATGTATACGTATATATATACCACTTAAATTATAACTGGTGGTGCACGAAATTGTGATTACACTTTTCACAACTCCGCACAACTAACCAGCAAGTGCACTGGGTTGTCCAAGTAATACCTTACGTGAGTAAGGGTCGATCCCACGGAGATTGTCGGCTTGAAGAAAGCTATGGTTATTTTATAAATCTTAGTTAGGAGATTAATGATAAGAGTGATTGTATTTATGAAAAATAAATAACATGAAATAAATAGTACTTGTGATTCAGTAATAGGGAACAGGCTGAGGTTCCAGAGATGCTCTGTCGTCTGAATCTCTGCTTTCCTACTGTCTTCTTCTCCAAACACGCATGGCTTCCTTCCATGGAAAGATGTATGATCCTCTCGGATGAAAACAAATCCATATGCGCTCTCACCGCACGGCTAAACATCTGTCAGTTCCTGCTAGCGTCAGAATAGGACCATTGTCCTTTTGCACATTGTCAATGCGCCCAACATTTGCAGATTTGAAGCTCATCACAGTCATCCCTTCTCGGATCCTACTCGGAATACCACAGACAAGGTTTAGACTTTTCGGATCCCAGGAATGCTGCCAATTGGTTCTAGCCTATACCACGAAGGTTCTAACCTCCGGACTCGGTCCGTGAATTAGAAACCCAAGAGATACGCACTCAAGCTGTCGCCCAATGACTACGTTGAGCTCAGATAGAATGGGAGTGGTTGTCAAGCACGCGTTCATAGGTTGAGGATAATGATGAGTGTCATGGATCATCATATTCTCGATGTTGAAGTACAAGTGAGTATCTTAGAACAGAATCAAGCGTGATTAAATATAAAACAGTAGTAATTGCATTAATCCATTGAAACACAACAGAGCTCCTCACCCCCACCTATGGGGTTTAGAGAATCATGCCATAGAAGATACAATATGAAGTGTAAAATATCATGAGGTACAAAATGAATCTCTAAAAGTGGTTTTTATAAATAAACCAGTGACCTAGGTTTACAGAAAATGAGTAAGCTAAGATAGATAGTGCAGAAATCCACTTCCGGGGCCAACTTGGTGTGTGTTTGGGCTGAAACTAAAGCTTTCATGTGTATAGGCTATTCCTGGCATTGAACTCCAGCTTTTGTGCCAGTTTGGACGTTTAACTCCAACTTTTATACCAGTTCTGGCGTTTAACGCCAGAAAAGGGTAAGGAGCTGGCGTTTAAACGCCAGTTTGCGCTACCAAATCTCGGGCCAAGTATAGACTATTATATATTACTGGAAAGCCCAAGATGTTTCTTTCTAATGCAATTGAGAGCGTGTTAATTGGACTTCTGTAGCTTCAGAAAATCCATTTCGAGTGCAGGGTGGTCAGAATCCAACAGCATCTGCAGTCCTTTCTCAGCCTCTAAATCAGATTTTTGCTCAGGTCCCTCAATTTCAGCCAGAAAATACCTGAAATTACAGAAAAACTCACAAACTCATACTAAAGTCCAGAAATGTGATTTTTGCATAAAAACTAATAAAAATATAATAAAAAGTAACTAAAAATACTAAAAACTACATGAAAATATCACCAAAAAGCGTATAAAATATCCGCTCATCACAACTCCAAACTTAAACTGTTGCTTGTCCTCAAGCAACTAGACAAATAAAATAGGATAAAAATGGATCAAGTTGCAATAGAATCCCAGTGTTTTAAGTGAAGCTCAAATTATAATCAAATGAGCGGGGCTAGTAGCTTTTTGCTTCTGAACAGTTTTGGTATCTCACTTTATCCTTTGATGTTCAGAATGATTGGCATCTATAGGAACTCAGAATTCAGATAGTGTTATTGATTCTCCTAGTTTAATATGTTGATTCTTGAACACAGCTACTTTATGAGCCTTGGCTGTGACCCTAAGCATCTTGTTTTCCAGTAATACTACAGGATACATAAATGCCACAGACACATAACTGGGTGAACCTTTTCAGATTGTGACTCAGCTTTGCTAAAGTCCCCAGTTAGAGGTGTCCAGAATTCTTAAGCACACTCTTTTGCTTTGGATCACGACTTTAACCACTCAGTCTCAAGCTTTTCACTTGGACCTGCATGCCACAAGCACATGGTTAAGGACAGCTTGATTCAGCCGCTTAGGCTAGAATTTTATGCCTTTAGGCCCTCCTATCCATTAATTCTCAAAGCCTTGGATCCTTTTTACCCTTGCCTTTTGATTTAAAGGGCTATTGACTTTTTCTGCTTTTTTTTTTTTGCAAGCTTTGTTCTTCACTGCTTTTTCTTGCTTCAAGAATCAATTTCATGATTTTTCAGATTATCAATAATATTTCTCTTTTTTTCATCATTCTTTCAAAAGCCAACAATTTTAACATTCATAAAATTCACTATAAAAAATATGCATTGTTCAAGCATTCATTCAGAAAATAAAAAGTATTGCCACCACAAATAAATAATTTTGAATTCTTCTCTTAAAAACTCGAAATAATTGCATCTTTACTCAAAGGATCTACTATTTTATTCATGTTTAATGATGAAGAGAAAAATAAATTATAGCTTACTTGGAGATAAAAATAAAATTAAAAATAAAGACCCTAATTACTAATATTCATATAATTCTTAAGATAAGTTTCTAATAATAAAAGTTATCAAAGAGTTAAGATTAGGACTCAACAACCTTTATTTTGGGAGATGGATGCTCCTTCAATCTGTGGAGTGTCTGGTCCCTCATGGGAGAGCCTCTGGCGCTTTAGCTCCTGTAGCTCACGCCCTTGCTTTTCTTGATCCTTAAGCAATTTGCAGAGCATGCTATTTTGATTTTGCTGTTCTTCCTTAAGTTGATCTATAGCTTCTTACAGCTTGGTGACAGATGCTTCTAGGCGGGTCCAGTAGTCAATTTGAGGGATTTCTGGGAAGAACTCCTGTGCCCTTCTCTTGATGGAGTTGTCGTGTACTTGTTGTCCCTCCATTGACTTTTTAGTGATTGGATGCTCGACTGAGATGAACTCATCCACTCCCATCTGTACCCCAGCATCTTTACATAGCAGAGAGATTAAGCTTGGGTAGGCCAATTTGGCTTCAGTGGAGTTCTTATTTGCAATTGTGTAGATCTCACAAGAAATCAGATGATGAATCTCACTTCATTTCCTAGCATAATACAATGAATCATCACTGCTCTTTTGACAGTGACCTCAGAGCGGTTGCTAGTGGGCAGTATAGAATGCCCAATGAAGTCCAACCAGCCCCTAACGACTAGTTTGAGGTCTCCTCTCTTGAGTTGGTTTAGGACACCTTTTGAGTTGGTTATCCACTTAGTTCCAAGGAAGCATATGTCCTCTAGAACTTGGTCCAAAAGCTTATCTACTCTCACCATTCTCCTATTAAAGGATTCTGGATCTTCTTGTAGTTGAGGCAGTTTGAAGACCTCTCTTATTTTGTCAAGGTGGAAGTAAATAATCTTCCATCTGACCATGGTTCGAAAGGTATGGAAGGCAATTCCCGTCATTCTCTATTTATCTGTTAACCACAAATTTGAGTAGAATTCCTGAACTATGTTTCTTCCCACCTTTGTCTCAAGATTAGCTAGAATTTCCCAGCCTCTGTTTCGAATCTGCTCTTGGATCTCCGGATATTCGTCTTCTTTCAGATCAAATTTAACTTCCAGGATCACTGACCTCAGACCTATTATTTTGTGGTAATGGTCTGTATGTTCTTTGGTTAAGAACCTCTCTTGATTCCAAAGTGGCTTTGGAGTATTCTCTTTCATGTCTCTTAAAGTGGTTTGTTTTCCCTTAGGGGCCATGATCTTAATAAGTCTTAGCTCGGTGATCACGGAAAAACACACCAAACTTAGAGGTTTGCTTGTCCTCAAGTAAAAGAAAGGAAAGGAGAGGAATATGAGGAGAGTCAAATTCGAGTTGTGGAGGAGAGGGGGTGGCCGAAGGTGAATTTAAAAGGGAGGGGTGGGGTTTTGAAAATTTTGAAAAAGGATATGATAGAAAGATATGATTGGTAAAAAAATGAATCATGATATGAAAAAGATGATATTTTAAAATTCAAAAGATATGAAAAAGATATAAAGAAGTTAAGTCTGAAAATTTGTTGATGCATCTAAGAATTAAAAGAAGATATGATGAGTTGGAATAGATTTGGAAAGGAATTGAAAAGATAAATGAGTTTTTGAAAAAGATTTGGAAGGGATTTGAAAGAAAATTGAAAAGGGATTTAGAAGATTGTTAAATTTTTGAAAATTGAGTGTGAGTGATGAAAATTTGTAACATGTTTATGAAGAAAATTATGAATTAAAACATGAAATTTTGAAAAAATTTGAAGTGGAAACAAAATCTCCTCCCCCTGCCATTTCTGGCGTTAAACGCCCAAAATGGATACCATTTTGGGCGTTTAACGCCCATATGTTGGCCATTGTGGGCGTTTAACGCCCAGCCAGGTACCCTGGCTAGCGTTAAACGCCAGAAATCTTTTATCACTGGGCATTTTTCTAAACACCCAGGATGCTGAAACTCTGGCGTTAAACACCCCGAATGGTGCCCATTCTGGCGTTTAACGCCCAGGAAGGTATCTTTACTGGTGTTAAACACCCGGAATGGTACCCATTCTAGCATTTAACGCCCAAAATACCCCCTTACTGGCATTTTCGTGCCAGTGAGCTCCTTTTCTCTGCTTTATGCTCTGAATCCTTCTGTAACTCTGTGAACTCCTGTAATTGATAATTAACCTTGAAGATAATTTATATCAAACTCCTATAATTATTATTTAAATAACAAATAAACTTTGCTAATGGTTAGGTTACCTCCCAGCAAGCGCTTCTTTATTGTCTTTAGCTGGACTTTACTGAGCTTTAATCAAGTCTCAATTTTGAGCATTCTTGCTCAACATTGCTTTCAAGATAATGCTTTACTCTCTGTCCATTAACAATGAACTTTTTGTCAGAGTCAATATCCTGAAGCTCTACATATCCATATGGTGACACACATGTAATCACATATGGTCCCCTCCACCGGGATTTTAATTTCCCAGGGAATAATCTGAGCCTAGAGTTAAATAGCAGAACCTTCTGTCCTGGCTCAAAGACTCTGGATGACAGTTTCTTGTCATGCCACCTTTTTGCTTTCTCCTTGTAAATTTTTGCATTTTCGAAAGCATTGAGTCTGAATTCCTCTAGCTCATTCAACTGGAGCAATCTTTTCTCTCCAGCTAACTTGGCATCAAGGTTTAGGAATCTGGTTGCCCAGTAGGCCTTGTGTTCCAGTTCCACTGGCAGGTGACAGGCTTTTCTATACACAAGCTGGTATGGAGAGGTCCCTATAGGAGTTTTGAATGCAGTTCTGTATGCCCATAGAGCATCATCCAGACTCCTTGCCCAATCCTTTCTACGAGTACTTACAGTCTGTTCCAGGATTTGTTTTAGTTCTCTATTTGAGACTTCAGCCTGCCCATTTGTCTGTGGATGATATGAAGTTGTCACTTTGTGGTTAATTCCATATCGGATTAGAGCAGAGTCAAGCTGTTTATTGCAGAAATGAGTCCCTCCATCACTGATTAGTATTATAGGGACACCAAATCTACTGAAGATATGCTTCTGGAGAAACTTCAGCACTATCTTAGTATCATTAGTGGGTGTGGCAATTGCCTCTACCCATTTAGATACATAGTCTACTGCCACCAGAATGTAAGTGTTTGAGTATGATGGTGGGAAAGGCCCCATGAAGTCAATACCCCATACATCAAACAACTCAATCTCTAAAATCCCTTGCTGAGGCATGGCATAACCATGAGGCAGATTACCAGCTCTCTGGCAACTGTCACAGTTACGTACAAACTCTCGGGAGTCTCTATAGAGGATAGGCCAGTAGAAGCCACATTGGAGAACTTTTGTGGCTGTTCGCTCACCTCCGAAATGTCTTCCATATTGTGATCCATGGCAATGCCATAGGATCTTCTGTGCCTTTTCTCTAGGAACGCATCTGTGGATCATTCCATCTGCATATCTCTTAAAGAGATATGGTTCATCCCACAAGTAGTACTTTGCATCAGAAATTAATTTTTTCGTTTGCTGTCTACTGTATTCTTTGGGTATGAATCTCACAGCCTTATAGTTTGTAATGTCTGCAAACCATGGTATTTCCTGAATGGCAAAGAGTTGCTCATCCGGAAAGGTTTTAGAGATCTCAGTTAGGGCAAGAGACGCCCCTGCTACTAGTTCTATCCAGGACAGGTGATCAGCTACTTGGTTCTCTGTCCCTTTTCTGTCTCTTATTTCTATATCAAACTCTTGCAGAAGCAACACCCATCTTATGAGCCTGGGTTTTGAATCCTGCTTTGTGAGTAGATATTTGAGAGTAGCATGGTCAGTGTACACAATCACTTTTGATCCTACTAAATAGGATCTAAACTTGTCAATGGCATAAACCACTGCAAGCAGCTCTTTTTCTATGGTTGTGTAATTCTTCTGTGCATCATTTAAAACACCGCTGGCATAGTAAATGACGTGCAGAAGCTTGTTATGCCTTTGTCCCAATACTACACCAATAGCGTGGTCACTGGCATCACATATTAATTCGAATGGTAATGTCCAGTCTGGTGCAGAAATGACAGGTGTTGTGACTAACTTAGCCTTCAGAGTCTCAAAGGCCTGCAAGCACTCTGTGTCAAAGACAAATGGTGTATCAGCAGCTAGCAGATTACTCAGAGGTTTTGCGATTCTTGAAAAATCCTTTATAAACCTCCTGTAGAATCATGCATGTCCCAGAAAGCTTCTGATTGCCTTAACATTGATCCACCTCTATTCCTTTGTTCGAAATTTTATGCCCAAGGACAATTCCTTCAGTCACCATAAAGTGACATTTTTTTCAATTTAAAACCAGGTTAGTCTCTTGGCACCTTTTCAGAACAAGTGCAAGATGATCAAGACAGGAGCTGAATGAGTCTCCAAATACTGAGAAGTCATCCATAAAGAATTCCAGAAAATTTTCCACCATATCAGAGAAAATAGAGAGCATGCATCTCTGAAAGGTTGCAGGTGCATTGCACAGACCAAAAGGCATCCTTCTGTAGGCAAATACTCCAGATGGACATGTGAATGCTATTTTCTCTTGGTCTTGAGGATCTACTGCAATTTGGTTGTAACCTGAATAGCCATCCAAAAAGCAGTAGTATTCATGACCTGCTAGTCTCTCTAGCATCTGGTCTATAAATGGTAAAGGAAAATGATCCTTTCTAGTGGCTGTATTGAGCCTTCTATAGTCAATACACAGACGCCACCCTGTAACTGTTCTTGTAGGAACCAGTTCATTTTTTTCATTATGAATCACTATCATTCCTCCCTTCTTTGGGACGACTTGGACAGGGCTCACCCAGGGGCTATCAGAAATAGGATAAATAATCCCAGCCTCTAGTAATTTAGTAACCTCTTTCTGCACCACTTCCTTCATGGCCGGATTTAACCACCTCTGTGGTTGAACCACTAGCTTAGCATCATCCTTCAATAGGATCTTGTGCATGCATCTGGCAGGGCTAATGCCCTTAAGGTCACTTATCGACCACCCAAGAGCTGTCTTGTGTGTCCTTAGCACCTGAAGTAGTGCTTTCTCTTCCTGTTGCTCTAAGGCAGAGCTTATGATTACAGGAAAAGTGTCACCTTCTCCTAGAAATGCATATTTCAGGGATGGTGGTAGTGGTTTGAGCTCGGGTTTAGGAGGCCTCTCCTCTTCCTGAGGAGTTTTCAGAGGTTCTTCCGTTTTCTCTGGTTCCTCCTGATCAGGCTGAACATCTTTAAAGATGTCCTCTAGCTCTGATTCGAGACTTTCAGTCATATTGATCTCTTCCACCAAGGAGTCAATAATATCAATGCTCATGCAGTCATTTGCTGTGTCTGGATGCTGTATAGCTTTGATAGCATTTAACTATAACTCATCCTCATTGACTCTCAGGGTCACTTTCCCTTTTTGGACATCAATGAGAGTTCGTCCCGTTGCTAGGAAGGGTCTTCCTAGAATGAGAGTTGCACTCTTGTGCTCCTCCATTTCCAGCACTACAAAGTCAGTGGGGAAGGCAAATGGCCTAACCTTGACAATCATGTCCTCAATTATGCCTGCTGGATATTTAATGGAGCCATCAGCAAGTTGGAGGTATATTCGGGTTGGTTTGACTTCTTCAGTCAAGCCAAGCTTTCTGATAGTGGATGCAGGTATTAGGTTGATGCTTACCCCAAGATCACATAGAGTTGTCTTGGTACAAGTACCCTCTAATGTGCATGGTATCATAAAGCTTACGAGATCTTTAAGCTTCTCTGGTAAGCTTGTTAGAATGACTGCACTGCATTCTTCAGTGAGAAAAACTTTTTCAGTTTCTCTCCAATCCTTCTTATGCCTTAAGATCTCTTTCATGAACTTAGCATAAGAGGGTATTTGCTCAAGTGCCTCTGCAAACAGAATCTTTATTTCGAGAGTCCTGAGATAGTCTGCAAAGTGGGCAAATTGTTTATCCTGTTCCACTTGGCAGAGTTTCTGAGGATAAGGTATTTTGGCTTTATATTCTTCAACCTTAGTTGCTGCAGGTTTATTTCCTACAGAGGCAGGTTGAGAAGCATTCTTGAGGGAGTTATTATCAGCACTTGCAGGTGTCTGATCCCTCATTGGCGTTTGAACACCAGGATAGGGGGATGGATAGGCGTCTAACGCCAGATTCCTACCCTTTTCTGGCGTTTGAACGCCAGAACTGGACATGGATTGGGTGTTTAACGCCAGTTTTTCACCCTTTTCTGGCGTTTGAATGCCAGAATTATTCCTCTCTTGGCTCTTACTGTCCTCAGAGGGATTTTGGATAGTGGTCTGCTCATCCTCTGTTAGTTGTTCCTTCCTTGACTTTCTGTTGCCTTGAGTTGAGACATTTAATGTCTTCCCACTCCTTAATTGAATAGCTTGGCACTCTTCTGTTATCTGTTTAGATAACTGTTGTCTTGTCTGATTCAATTGTGCTTCCATATTCTTGTTAGCCTTTTCAGTGTCTTGTAGCATCTCTTTAAATTCTGCTAACTATTTTGTTATAAAAAGTAATTGCTGATTGAGTTCAGTAACTTGTTCTTGAGGACTAAGTTCAGTGGATACTGCTTTAGCCTCTTCTTTCAGGGAGGACTCACTACTCAAGTACAGGTGCTGGTTTCTAGCAACTGTATCAACGAGCTCTTGAGCGTCTTCAATTGTCTTTCTCATATGTATAGATCCACCAGCTGAGTGATCTAGAGAAATTTGAGCTTTTTCTGTAAGCCCATAGTAGAAGATGTCTAACTGCACCCACTCTGAAAATATTTCAGAGGGGCATTTCCTTAGCATCCCTCTGTACCTCTCCCAGGCATTATAAAGGGATTCATCATCCTCTTGTTTAAAGCCTTGGATGTCCAGCCTTAGCTGTGTCATCCTCTTTTGAGGGTAATATTGATTCACGAATTTATCTGATAACTGTTTCCATGTTCTTATGCTTGCTGTGGGTTGGTTATTTAACCACCTCTTAGCTTGATCTTTTACAGCAAATGAAAATAGTAATAATCTATAGACATCCTGATCCACTTCTTTATCACGTACTATGTCAGTAATTAGTAAGAACTGTGCCAGAAACTCAGTAGGTTCTTCCTGTGGAAGACTGAAATACTGGCAATTTTGCTGCACCATGATAATGAGTTGAGGATTTAGCTCAAAACTGCTTGCTTTGATGGGAGGTATACAGATGCTACTCCCATACGCAGCCGTAATGGGGTTAGCATATAAACCCAGAGTCCTTCTGGACTGTTCATTTCCACTTAGGTCCATGATGGAGAAAAGGGAATTGATGTGAATTGCAAATAAAATATATTTTTAAATTTTTTTTATTTTAAAAAACAAACCGAAAAAAATAAGATAAAATAAAATAATTAGAAATTAAAATATAAATTTTAAAAACTAAAATAATTACTTAATTAAGAAGATTTGAAAAACTTTGGATATGATTTTTGAAAGGGATTTTGAATTTAATGAGGAAAGAGAAAAACAGTAAAATGACACCAAACTTAGAATTTTTTTTATCAAAACAAAGAAAACAAACAAAAAAACCTTAAATATCAAGACGAACACTGAGAGCAATTTTTGAAAAAAATTTAAGAAAATAGAAACACAAAGGACACCAAACTTAAAAATTTTTATACTCTGAGCACTAATAATTCGAAAAAAAATGAAAGAAAAATGAACTTATGCAATTGATACCAAACTTACAATGTGGAACTAAACTCAAACAGAAAACTAAATTATGAAGTTATTGGTTTTGAAAACTTTCGAAAATAATTTAGAAAAATAAAATAAGGATTTTAAAATTTTAACTAAAACAATAATAGAAGACTCTAAACCAAAAAGAAAAATTTTTCCAAATCTAAGCAACAAAATAAACCGTCAGTTTTCAAAACATGAACAATCCCCGGCAACGGCGCCAAAAACTTGGTGCACGAAATTGTGATTACACTTTTCACAACTCCACACAACTAACCAACAAGTACACTAGGTCGTCCAAGTAATACCTTACGTGAGTAAGGGTCGATCCCACGGAGATTGTAGGCTTGAAGCAAGCTATGGTTATTTTGTAAATCTTAGTTAGGAGATTAATGATAAGAGTGATTGTATTTATGAAAAATAAATAACATGAAATAAATAGTACTTGTTATTCAGTAATAGGGAACAGGCTGAGGTTCCGGAGATGCTCTGTCGTCTGAATCTCAGCTTTCCTACTGTCTTCTTCTCCAAACACGCATGGCTTCCTTCAATGGCAAGCTGTATGATCCTCTCGAATGAAAACAAATCCATATGCACTGTCACTGCACGGCTAATCATCTGTCGGTTCCCGCTAGCGTCAGAATAAGACCATTGTCCTTTTGCACACTGTCACTGCGCCCAACATTCGCAGGTTTGAAGCTCGTCACAGTCATCCCTTCCCGGATCCTACTCGGAATACCACAGACAAGGTTTAGACTTTTCGGATCCCAGGAATGCTGCCAATTGGTTCTAGCCTATACCACGAAGGTTCTAACCTCCGGACTCGGTCCGTGAATTAGAAACCCAAGAGATACGCACTCAAGCTGTCGCCCAATGACTACGTTGAGCTCAGATAGAACAGGAGTGGTTGTCAGGCATGCGTTCATAGGTTGAGGACAATGATGAGTGTCACGGATCATCATATTCTTGATGTTGAAGTATGAGTGAGTATCTTAGAACAGAATCAAGCGTGATTGAATAGAAAACAGTAGTAATTACATTAATCCATTGAAACACAGCAGAGCTCCTCACCCCCACCTATGGGGTTTAGAGACTCATGCCGTAGAAGATACAATATAAAGTGTAAAATGTCATGAAGTACAAAATGAATCTCTAAAAGTGGTTTTTATAATAAACCAGTGACCTAGGTTTACAGAAAATGAGTAAGCTAAGATAGATAGTGCAGAAATCCACTTTCGGGGCCAACTTGGTGTGTGTTTGGGCTGAGCACTGAAGCTTTCACGTGCATAGGCTATTCCTGGCATTGAACTCCAGCTTTTGTGCCAGTTTGGGCGTTTAACTCCAACTTTTATGCCAGTTCTGGCGTTTAACGCCAGAAAAAGGGTAAGGAGCTGGCGTTTAAACGCTAGTTTGCGCTACCAAATCTCGGGCCAAGTATAGACTATTATATATTGCTGGAAAGCCCAAGATGTCTACTTTCCAATGCAATTTAGAGCACGTTAATTGGACTTCTTCAGCTCCAGAAAAGCCATTTCGAGTGCAGGGAGGTCAAAATCCAACAACATCTGCAGTCCTTTCTCATTCTCTAAATCAGATTTTTGCTCAGGTCCCTCAATTTTAACCAGAAAATACCTGAAATTATAGAAAAACACACAAACTCATAGTAAAGTCCAGAAATTTAATTTTTGCATAAAAACTAATAAAAATATAATAAAAAGTAACTAAAACATACTAAAAATTACATGAAAATATCACCAAAAAGTGTATAAAATATCCGCTCATCAACTGGCTAAAGAAAAGAATGAATGTTGTATCTGAGTACTCTTTCTCGTAAGTGCGACCCCAGGAGATGGTGGAAGGTGAGGATCCCCTTCTTTGTTCCTCCTAGTATTGTATAATCGCCACCAGCGAGATGGTGGGAGGTTAGGATCCCCTCCTTTGTTCCTCCTGGGCATATGAGAACGTACCTCCTGGGTAGACGCAAGGGTTGTGGTTTCGCCCCACTTGCTCCAGGTTGGTTAGTATAGAGGCTCCCTGGGTAGACGCAAGGGTTGTGGTTTTGCCCCCACTTGCTCCGGATTATGATGAGTATGTATAAAATTGCAATTATTGATCTATAAGTGATGATATGGCCATAATTAATTTATATGAAATGTTTATGAATGAATATGAAATGATTATCTGAGATACGAGTTTCCCTAGGTAAAGTACCGTGGCTTGCCACCACGTGTTCCAGGTTGAGACTCGATACTCTGTTGACCTTACGTCGTAAGGGTGACCGGACATGTATAAATTTCCGGGAATGGTACCCCCATTGAGCAATTTGATATATGTGTGTGAAAAATCTATGATTGACTCTTGGGGATGCGCGACGGGGGATAGTCCAAGGTTTAGTAGCCGGAATTATCGGGTTAGCTTGATAACCGATAGATGAGACTCATCAGCCATAGGACAGGCATGCATCATATGCATATTGCTTGAATTGCTTGCTTGTGCATTAATTGGGATTGCCTAAGTGATTATAATATGCTATTTGTTCTATTTGATATCTGTATTATTTGTATCCTACCTGTGTTTGCCATTGTCTGCTTGTTTGTCTTTGCAACTTCAGCAGAGATGGAGGAACGGAGGAAAGACAGAGTGAGTTAGGACTCTAGCTAAGTTTTAGTTAGATTTACGGAATTGGTTAAGTTTAGAAAGCCTTAGAGAACTACCCTAATTCTTGGTTTCTGTTTTAGTTCTTTAAGTTTTAATATCTGAGTGTCGGCGTTCTAGGATTGCCTCTAGCATTTTCAAGACCTTATATCTTATGTGCGTGGCACCTTTACCATGCTGAAAACCCCCAGTTCTCATTCCATACAATGTTGTGTTTTTCATATGGAGATCGAGAGGCACCTCACTAGGCGTCTGGAGTTTTTCGCAGCAAAATGGGCATTTTGGGATTATACTTTTGTTCTATTTTGTTATATATATGTATAGATTCTCTCTATGTATATAGGTTCTACTTTTGTATCTCATAGAGGTTTATGGAGAACTTAGGTTTCTTTTATGTATATGGGTTATGGATTATATATATATATATATATAACTATTCTCTGGCCAGCCTTAGCTTCGCAGGCTGAGTTCGGAGCTTGATATTTTGTATCTGGATCCTCTACTCTTACTGTTCATATAAATATATTTAAGAACCGTAGTTTCTTCTTACGCAAGTTATGTTATTTATCAGAGTTGCGCTTTTAAATTTTTTGATTTGTTTACCTATTCTTCAAGGCTCCTAGTATACTACATTTCTTCAACTATTATATTATGTATATTTAAATTTTATTTTTAGAGGTCGTAGTGCCTCGGCACCTCTGTTTTACATCCTAGGTGTAAAGCTCTGTGTGGTAGGGTGTTACAGAGTAGATGCACAATTGGCTTAGAATGTAGGCATACAACACCACTCATCAGTTCAATATCAATCTTGTGCTAAGCAGAGAATTCTGGAACAAGACAGATGACTATCTTCCATTGCATCCCCACTATAAAAAGCCAATTAGTAGGCCTACCAAAAAAAGAAGAAGAGATAAGAATGAGCCAAAATCAAATTCCAACCCTCACAAGCTAAGAAGAAATTATGGTGTAACCATATACAAATATTATGGAGAGGTATGACTATTAACCAAAACTTTTATTTTGAATCTTATTGATTTCTTAAACATATGTTTAAAACCATATCTACTCACTTGAACTTATTTTTGTAGTTTGGTCATAACAGTAGGACTTGTCAACAAAAAAGGATAATATTCTAGATGATGAAATAGCTATGACAGCAGAGGTAGCACCTATAGCAGCAAATCCACAGAACCAACAACCTCAGGTGAGATGGTATATAATGTTCATATAAAAAGCACTAAATCACCTGTTATCTCACCACTTAAATATGTTATTTTTTCATAACACTATAGAGGCAGCACAACAGGTCAATGAAATCCCACCTCCATCTACAATTTAGGTTCAAGTATTAGGGTTTAGCCAATTGTTAATGTTGAGACAATTAATGCTACAAGCCCTTCAATGAGAGAAAGGTTCATAAAATTTATGTTCACCCCAAACCTAACCCAACAAACCATCAATGTCCCAAGACCTTCACCACTAGCACCTAGTATGGGTGGCCTAGTTGAAAATGGTTCAAGTGCAAACGGTGGTCCAAGTACAAAAGGTGGTAGAAGCTCAAAAGGTGGTCCAAGTGTAAAAGATGATCCAACTGTAAAAAGTGATCCTGTCTCAAAAAAGGTTCAAGTGATAAGACTGGTTCAAGTATAAAAATTGATCCAATGATAAAGCATGACTCAACTACAAAAGTCAGAACAAGTGCAAAAAGTGGATCAAGTGCAAAAATAAGAGGTAGAACAAAATCAGCAAGTGGAGGTGGACCAAGGGCTACAACTTAGAAATAGTAGCTTTGGTGTTGCTGTTTGTATTGGAAAAGGATAATTGGTGTTATGATTTAGACTTGCAGCTTTGTTGTAGTGATTTAGGCCTATGATTTTGGTGTTATAATTTAGACATGCACCTGTGTGGTTTGGACTTAGGTAATTGTTGTTTTGATTTAGTCCTCTGTTTTGATGATGATAAGCATAGACTTGTTGCTTGCTATTTTGTAATATGAATTGTAGTTTAGTGTTTAGGCTTTTATCCTCATGACTTGTGTTTTAGTTGATTTTTAATGACAATTTCTAGTTATGCTTACTTATTGCGCACCCAATTGTGAATCAAGTGTTGATTATTATGCATTAGCAATTCCCTGTTTATTGAACTGGACTTATTCTAGAAAGAGAAACTAACATTTCTGTTAAAATTTGATGCAAATGAAAGCTACAAAACAACCTTATCACATATTTTCACTTCTTCTATTTACATGGCATTACAATCATTAATAAAAGTGTTAATAAACAACCACAAAATACAAATACTTATTCTTAAGCATATACACTGCACCCATTTTCTAATGCTCTTAATTCTTGATTAATCTCATCAATTGTCTGCAGCATCTTCTTCATCTCTTCTTCAACCTTCCATTTGCTTTCTTCTATAAACTCTCATTGGCTTTTTTCACCCTACTCCTAAATTTTCCAGTATTTTCCAACATCAACAACTTCATCAGCCCAAACGAAATAATTACAGCTTAATTCAACCTTCTACATTCATGAATATGAGGACAATTTCAGCCTTTTCACATCAGATGCATAGCATTTATAATCATAAATAGAACAACAAGAAATCATATATCTTCTGATAAATTAATATTTTATGATGAATTTTGAATTAAAAAGAGTGAGATTTACCTTGCACATATTCCTTTTAAATGTATCCTTTCG